>NC_085030.1:5178709-5206393 GCF_963692335.1 Osmerus eperlanus | reverse complement strand
GTCCAGTAACTGTGTTTTACAACTTAGCATCGTGGAAGCTTAAACCTGCCGATATGGCACTTTCCCACCCCTAAACGCACCCCCCCCCTCCCCCCCCCTCCACACACACACACACAAACACACACACACCCAACCCCCAGGGAGCCGCTGCGATAAGGATTTGAACATCTCTGGATGCCAGCCTGCATAAATGTTTAATAGCAAGGGAAACATTAGCATGGCTAATTAAAGCAGTAATTCAGGCCTTTTCGGCATTAGTGCGCATGCTACTTACATGACAGAATAACACTGCAGAAACACTCTCATTACCTACAACTTGATTGAGCTGGAAAAAAAGATTGACTGAAAACGATGTATGTGTGCTGCATGCCCCTTTTAATGCACAAGCACGCATGTTGTGTGTCCGTGTGCATCGTCAGAGAGGAGTCAAGTCAGGTGATCTTGTTGGTGGCACGTCTCGGGCCAGCGGTGTACTGACCGGCGTGGTCAGACTGACCGGCGTGGTCAGACTGACCGGCGTGGTCACTTCCTGTCCTTGGTGGCGACGTGTTCGACATCGGCCGGTGGAGCTCAAATATTATTGACGAAGGCCTCATGTTCTGTTTGCTCAACGCTATAAAGACTTACTCCCTCCCTTCCTCCCTCCCCCTCTCTCTCCCCTCCCTCCTTCTCTTCTTCCTCTCAGTTCTAATTTTCCCTAAACTCCTCACTCTGCATCTTCCAGGATGACCTGACTGCTTCTTGTGGGTGTGTGTGTGTGTGTGTGTGTGTGGGGGGGGGTTGCATTCATTCAGTTTCATTAAACTGTTACAGTGTGACGACAGCCCTCTTCCTCGGGAATCAAAAATCGTTGCGAGGTCAGGAGGTCACGCTTGGTCGTATCTGAGTTTTAATGGCTCCTTAAAGTCAGGCCCAAGGGGATGGGCTCTCTGCCGATACACACACACACACACACACACACACACACACACACACACACACACACACGCACACGCACACGCGCACGCAACCACAAGCCCAATGCCAAGACCCAGCTCTCATCCTTCTTTCACTGTCTCTATTTTTCTTTCTCCGTGTCTCTCGCTCTCTCTCGCTCTCTCTGTCTCTCTCGCTCTCGCTCTCTCGCTCTCTCTCTCTCTCTCTCTCTCTTCTCTCTCTCTCTCTCTCTCTCTCTCTCTCTCTCTCTCTCTCTCTCTCTCTCTCTCTCTCTCTCTCTCCCCTGCCCTTTCTGTCTGTGACGTGTATCCTGTGTATTCTTGGGTTGGTTCCAGGCTTTGCCAGCCACCTGCATGGCCACACTGTCTTCTCATGAACTCCTGACCTCTCGCACTTCCCACCTCGCAGTTGGGGTGTTCTCATTGGCTGTTGGTGCGCTCCTCAGGCGTCTCCCTGAAGCCATGTCTGCATACTGACAACGTCTCAGGAACAGTCTCATTAAGCTATTGAGTTTGCATCAGACTCACAGTAGTATATGGGTAGCTGGATACACACTCACACACACGCACAGACGCACCCATGCATCCTCACACAAACACACACACACACTCAGAGAGACATACTGTATGCACACACTACACGCAACACCCCTACACATACAATCGCACACAGCACTCTCTCCCATTCTCTCTCTCTCCCTCACACACACACATTCACATCCACACACACCACACACCACACAGCGCACGCACGCATGCACCGCATGCTTGCCAGCCAGCCAGCCAGCCAGCCACTATCAGTCCCAGCTGACAGGTTGCTAATTGCCAGGATGTTAACTGGAAGTGGTGCTGTGATTGAATCTGGGTTGAGAGGTTTCCCTCAGCCCAGCCTCTTATTTATTTACCTCTGAAGTATCCTGGTCTGGCTGCACAGGTCCAATCAATTAGGGGCTCCTGATTGGCTGACGAAGAGGCTAGGGCCACAGGAAGATCACCTAGGGGACGTGGGTAAGAGGGCATGAGGCTAACGAGAAAAGCTGTCGCTTAAGAGGACATCCTGATTCACCAAAACGGAAAAGGAATTCATCTCCCTCTTCTATTCTCCCCTCTTCAGTGGAGAAGCTCAAGGGGTCGCTGGTGAATGTAGTCTTCTGACAATTCAATGTAGCAGCAGAAGACTGTCGGTCTCAATGTTCTCATAAGTGCTTGAAACACCACTACCCATAAGGCCCTGATCTGTGCGCCTGGCATTTCATGTTACCATTGACTTTTATATTACATCTGACCCACAGGGAAACAGCAGAGCAAGAAAGACCTTGGTAATCAAATGTATTTGACAGAAAAGCAACTGGAAAGCTTTGCTGGATAGTTCAAGGTATTCTGAGAAAGAGAGTGTGTGGGTTGGAGGGGGGGGAGAAGAGAGAGTTGAGAAAATATAGGAGAGAGACAACCCCATTACAGAAACATGTCATCTCCTTGATCGTCTGAGCTTGCCTA
Source organism: Osmerus eperlanus (assembly GCF_963692335.1). NCBI lineage: Eukaryota > Metazoa > Chordata > Actinopteri > Osmeriformes > Osmeridae > Osmerus > Osmerus eperlanus. Next base: position 5,203,961 of record NC_085030.1, on the reverse strand, counting down.
CTCTTTAAAGATGACGGGATAAATTGGAAAATTATGCAATCTGTTTTGAGGTAGGACTTGCTTTTGAAGTGTGAGGTTTTTCCTGTGTTGTCTGTATGGGTTGATGTGTACTTTTCTATTTCATTCTGTGTGTGTGTGTGTGTCAGTGTGTGTGTTATTGACCAAAATGCTACTGGGTGAGGGAGGGAGGGAGGGCGAGAAGGGCAGGAGGCAGAAAAGAGAGAGAGGGAGGGGGTTGGGGGCGTAGGATCAATTCCCAGAAACCATCTGAATCCCTAGCTCCTCCGCTGAGCTTGCTCATACCATCTGCAACACACACACACTCACACACACACACACTCACACACACTCGTGTACACGCACACACATACACTCAGGCACACTCACACACACACACGCGCACACATACTCTCACACACACCCTTCCCTCAGCCTATCCATCTGTCTTCCTGACGTGATTGTTCCTCTCTTGTTACTTTATGTTCCAATCAATCAGCTATGAGTAAAACAGCAATTACACCAGGCCATCGATACTGAGAGCGGGCGGAGCTAGAATTATGGCATGGGGCATTACCGCAAATTGCTATTAAAGTCTTTTTTTTGCCTCTTGAATGGGAGGAGGAAGGGGAGAGTAATGGAGGATCATAATCAGACACATCATTGGGATAGATTTAGCCATCTCATCGTTTTAAATTGTACCCAGGTAAATTGTGTGCGTGTGTGTATGCGTGAGGTTGCACGCATACACGTGTGTGTGTGTTTGTGCGTGAGACACCGACCCGTGTGCATCTTGCACGTTTGAGAAAAACCTTCCTGACAGATGGATAGAGTGAGACAGAGAAAGAGAGAGAGAGAGGTGGAGAGAGAGAGGGGGAGAGAGAGGGAGGGAGAGAGAGAGGGGAGAGAGAGAGGGAGAGAGAGGGAGAGAGAGGGGAGGAGCTCTTTGCGCGTGCACATGTTGGGTGCATGCGAGCGGACGTGTTTAGGTGTTACTGCGTTTTCCTGTCGTGTTTAAGTTCCAGCTTCACTTCTGTCAGCCCCTCTCTGCAACGCTGGCCGGCCTTGCTGAGTCTTGTGTGACCGGCGCAGCTGTCAGGACCGTTTTCACCCGCTAGCACACAAAGACCGACACACACAACAACGGAGCCCAAACAGAGCCTGCTGCGGCTGTTGAACTGATTGTATATCACATATCAACATGACCTAACTGTCTCAGACACTGCTGGTCCTGCTGTAAGAAACAGGCTGGGGGGCCAATATGGAGGGTGTGCGGTGGGGGAGATGGAGAGAGAGACGGATGGAGACAGACAAAGGTGCCGAGGGAGGGGGGGGGGTGGAGGGGGGGGTGGAGGGGGGGAGGGGGAGAAGGAAAATGATAATGAAAGGGAGAGAGATATTTTTGGTAAAGTGATGTCTGCTCTCATAACCCAGTGCTTAGAGGAGGTGGATAGAGTGTGTGTGGGAGGAGTTGTCCTTGATGTGGCGTGTGTGTGTGTGTGTGTGTGGTGCGTTGAACAGGACAGATGGTGCAACTGAGAAGATGTGAATAATGATGTCTGCACTGCACAGCAATTACCTGGACTGGTCTCTCTCTCTCTCTCTTCTCTCTCTCTCTCTCTCTCTCTCTCTCTCTCCTCTCTCTCTCTCATCTCTCTCTCTCTCTCTCTCTCTCTCTCTCTCTCTCTCTCTCGGAATGGGATGGGATGTACAAGAGGAGACCAAGGCAACAGGTGTTTGTGTGCGTTTACCGCGTGTGGTTTTTGTGTGTAGCTCCCCTTCACCCAGCCCAAAGCCACCTCCGTCAAGCTCAACTGCCAGAAACGGGGAGGTTACCCCACTGGACAACACCACAGAGCTTTCAACTGAAATCAATGGTTGCCACCACTTGGCCCAGTGACATGAGACATGGAGAAACATCGGCCCACATAGCTAATGCTAACACAGGGGAGAGGATGGGAGGGTGTGTGTGAGGGGGTGGAGGAAAGATCGAGGGGTCTCGTCTATTTTGTCTTCCTGGCATATGGTCCCAGACGATGAGTCATGGGAGAGAGAGAGAGAGAGAGAACACCCAAGGTTGTGATAAAGGTCATTCAGCCATGTATTCAGACACATACATATAGTGAGCGGGCAAGTGTGCAGCTGGTTGCCTTGAAAAAGATAATGCCCCCCCCCCCCTTCATGATATCCTAATAGGTTTCAGTTGACTACCGAAAAAACAAAACGTGGCTAGCCTTCATAACATAAAATAAACATAACATAAACAGAAAATTGTGAGTCCACTTGCGTGGTTGTTTCATTGAAAGTTGTTAGGAGGCTCGAAAGAACTTTGCAATGGCCTGTAAAAGGTCCGGTGTTCATCAACGGCCGTAAATAGTCACCCGGTGAAGCATGGCTATATCTTCTAATGGTCCACACTGTTTGCGTTCACAAGGTGAGATAGAAAATCAGCTTTTATGACCATTCATCACTTAAATAAAGTGTGCGAGGGGCCTTGAATAGTCGTAAAAAACAAAACTGGCAGAGTTTATGAGTTTGTTGCTGGTCTTGTAAAGCTCCTTTGAGAGGAGACGCAGACTATGTGCAGAGGCAGAACTGGTTGGGAAGGGGAAAGCGATTTCGAATCAGAAGTAACGTTAAAAGGAGTAGCTTACCCCCCAACGTGGCTGCCACTGTGTGCTATCGGCTCCCAAAGAAAGTACAGAGGTCTCTGAGTCACAGTCAAAGAGCGTGTGTGTGTGCGTGCGTGCGTTCTTTGTAAAAGTCTGTCGTCAAAATAGTCTGTGTTCTCAACAATCCAGAAGCAGTAGCAGAGCTGGAGTCTGCTCAATTGATCCCAACGCTTCTCTCTCTTACCTCCCCCCCCACCCCCTCTCTCTCTCTTTATCTCTCTCTGTGCTGACTGCCTCTTCATATCAAAGACCGGTGTGCATTTCAGGACGGAAGAAAGTTTAGGAGTTTTCACCCTCTAATCGTCCTCACGGTTTCTCTCCCCCCCCCCCCCCCCGCTCTCCTCTATCACTCCCATCCTCTCCCTGGGGCTACAACAATGTCATATTGAAGCCATTCAAACCCCTACTCCTCTCCTCGCCTCTCGACTTCTTATCTGTAGTGCATTGGGTTTGAAAACGAAACCTTTGAATGCCACACAATTGCAAGTGGATTCCAAAATGTATTCAAGTTGTGTTCTGGTCAGGTCAGGTCAGTTTAGACGTTGTGTGGTTTAGCAGTCTTTACGTTTGCGGTTAGCTCTGACACCGGACCAAGAACTCGCACCCTCACCTGCGGAGGTGGACACTAGGTGGTGCTCTGTTTTCTCCTGTCACACACGCACATGCACAACATGCACACGCACACATGCATACACACACTAATCCTCTGTCTGATTGATGGAAAGACAGACAGTAGATTGTAGCCAGGTGAAAGGTTAGGGTGTGCTAGCTATGCTAGCATGTAGTTTGTTCAATATGTGTGTGTGTGTGTGTGTGTTTGTTGCAGTGCTCTCCAGTCAATCCCCTGCCCTTCCTTTGTACATCAGAGTCAGTTCCTGTCTTGAGATTGATGGGTAACCACGGTGACAGGTCAGATATTCTAAAGGTCACCCAGAACAACATGTCTGGCCTGCTTTGGGCTTGACACGTATCTGAGCTGACCGCTGCAAGGCCATAAAACACACACGCACGCACGCACACACACACACACACACACACACACACACACACACACCTGTGTCTAAAAAGGTTACTCCCCTTTCCCTCCCTGTGTGTTCTGACCACTCTGGAGGTACGAAATTAGATGTGTGTGTGTGGCGTGTGTGTGCGTATGGAGGGGATGGGGTCGTAGGAGACGTGTGGGAGAAATGCCAACGGCACACGCAGAGCCTGAGGACGACAGAATCGGGGCCGTGTTTTTCCGATCGACCTTTCCTGAGTGCTTTGCAAACTCCAACCGTGTCTTCCCCGTTGAACGCTGAGTCGAGCCCCTCCGCGAGGCTGCCGAGGGTGGGTCGGGCCTGTTCCGTGGCGAACGCTGAGAGCTCCAGAGTGTGGAAGCAGTTCCGGAACATGGTGGAGTGACACTGGTGTGTTCCTGCGCGGCTGGTGGACACCACTCAGGGCTCCTGGGACAGAGAACATGGAGAGACGTTCTGCCTCAGTCCGCTCAAGGTCTCCACTCATCCTGGTTCCTCAGGCTTTCTGTTAACTAGGTGCCGGTACCAGTAGCTCTGAAACACCAGGGGTCTCATTTATAAAGCTTGCGTACGCACAAAACGGGGCTGAAAATGTGCGTACGCCACTTTCCACGCAAAGGTTGTGATTTATAAAAAACTAACTTGACGGGAGAATGTGCGGTCCTTCACGCAAACTCTGACCCTCCCGTAGGCCTACGCACATTTTGGAAGCAGTTGGAATTGGCGACGCAGATGACCGTATTGTAGTCAGACTGCAGAAAGTGAATGTGGGAAGAACATTACTCCTAATATTTATATATATTTTGTTTTCCTTACACACGTTTTTTTCACTCGGTTTCATAATTATCATGAAGATTAAATCCAGCAGTGTTATTTGCGCTTGTACTGACTGATAATTGTTCCATAAACACCTTGTACAATCCAACTCTTTAAATCAAAATTCAGCGCTGTATGTCTCACCATCAGATTGTCCACTACGGGATGTAGGAGGGGGAGATGCCCGAGCCCGACTGCATGGAATACAGGATAACATCACATATCCTACCTTTAGATAACTGCAGAACACATTGTATAACTAAATATATTTCTTTAATACTGTGCATATATCATCATATGTCAAAAACTGGAAATACAGTCGTTAAGATCCCGCGCAATCGCTACACTACGTCCTCGTTATCAGTCCAGACTTCAATAGACTACTTGTTCATAACAAAACACTTTTGTTTTCAAATTGTATCTCGATTTGCGGTATCACTGGCACAGTTGACGCCACTCGAACTGTTTTTTTTTTATTGGTGATCCAACGGCCACCAAATAATGTGGTTTTCGGGCCTCCACCAATAGGTTAACAGTGTCTGAGAAGTTGTCATGCGCCATGATTCACCGTGAAGAAAAATCGCATGCCAGGGTCATTAATATACTGGATTAGCATTCATGAGGTGCTTTGCATTGACCATTTATGGTTAAAAATTGGCGTGTTCAGGGCGGGGTAAAATGCAGATTCACGTACGCACACTTGTGGGTAGTCTGTGATTTATAAAGGGAACATTGCTTACAGGTGTGCGTACGCACGGTTTTATAAATCGGATTTTTTTTTGCCGTACGCCATTTTAGGCTTTTGGGCGTACGTACACTTTTAGTAAGAATCCTACGCACAGTTTTATAAATGAGACCCCAGCTCTTTGGAGGCCTGTGTTATATCTGCCAGATATGGAAATAAATAGTCCTGTGGATAATCGTGGAAATGAAAGACATAAAAAAATCCCCTCAAAATAAAGATTTTTTTGGAAGACCACCTGAAGCCTGCAGGTACACTGTGTCCCCAAAAAAAAGGCGCACAAACCTGTTGATGCAAAAACGAGATTAATTCCAGTATTTTTTTTTAATAGTCATGACAAACTCTTACTGTGCCTGTAGTGGGCTCTGCTCTTTTGGACAAATCTGGACACGGTTATAAATGTTGTCTCTAATTTATGTAAATTTGGGAATAGGACCAGAGTGGGACATCTAAGTGGGCTGTCATCAACACAGGCATTTTACGCTTTTAACTGTCCTGATTGGAGTGCTGTGGACTGAATTGCCTTTGCCATGGCAACGGTAATCAGTGTTCTTCAGAGTTTGGATGATGTGGAGAGGAAGTTGAGTCAAATTTTGAGGCGCTTATCTTGAAAATGATTGAGGGTCTGCGTGTGTGTTTGGGAGTGTTTGTTTGTCTTAAGAGGTCGCGCCAAGTTCACACTCGCACAATGGAAGAGGGGAGAAAGGAGGGGATGTGAAGGATTACAGCCGTAAACACGGATATCCATCACCCCCTTCCTAACCCCTCCCTGGCCCCCATCCCTCTCTGTCCCTCTCTCATCAGCCACCAGCGCCACCTGTAGTGGACGATGGGTGTGTGTGTGTGTGTGTGTGTGTGCACGCCTATGTGTGTGTGTCCAATGCATCCCACAGCTCTTCCAGATTCTGATTCTGATATCCGGAGAAGCGCTCGCTGTGAACTCTCTGTTTGCTTTACATTCCACTGGACCCTCTCTGCCCTGATGTGATCTCACCCACCTTCCCTTCCTTCTCTCCTCACCTTCACATCCAGACACTCCTCCACCTCGCCTCCGGTCCTCTCTCTCCTCCTGCCCTCTGTTCCCCCTCTCTCCTCCTTCCCACCAGCCCTCTCCTCCCTCCCTCCCTCCTCTCTCTCTCTTTTCCTTCCCTCCCTCTCTACCATCAGTCCTATTGGGACACCTTGAATCTAGCCTTTGGTCTCCCTAGGTAAACACACCTGTTCCTCCTCCATCGTTCCTCTTCCTCCTCCTCTCCTTCCTCCTTTTCTTCTCCCCATCCTCTCTCGATCTTTGAGATATGAGTCACTGTGAGGGGGGCCCCAGAAGCAGAGAGGCTCTCTGTTCGAAAGAGAAACACAAGAAAGCAAATGCCCAACTTTGTATTATTATTGACATAATCCTAGCCTGCGCCGGTGAATCAATCGGCCGCACCTTATCCTATTAATAATAGCTAGCCTGAGGGACAGCCTATCCAGGAGGGAGTCACGGCTAGAGAGAGAAAAGATGGAGGGAGCGAGGGAGGAAGGCAGAGAGAGAGCGATAGAAGGGAAGAGGGAGAGTTAGATGGGGGGGGGGGAGGGAACGAGAGAAGGGGAAGAGACAGATACACTAACACACAAACCAACACCTGTACCCCCACTTTTTCGCTAACACACACTCTCCAGCTCATCGCCTGATAAGACGAGTATCTCGAGTGGATTCAGTTTACCAGAGGTGTCGTCAGGCGGTTTGCTGGCCTGGGCCTGCCCGGGGTGTGTATGTGTGTGTGTGTGTGGGGGGGGGGGAGGCAGTAATACACGCAGACGCAGGGGGAGACGCAGACAATCACAGCAGCTATGAAAAGCACTTCATCAATGTCTCCTCTGGACAGAATTCAATTTGCAGATGTCATTGTCCCTCTCTCTCTCTCTCTCTCTCTCTCTCTCTCACAATACCTTCGGTTGTAAAAAATAACAAAACAACCCTTACACACAGACACAGTACGCATACACACACGCATGGAAACGAACATGCTGTGGTCATACCTTTATACACACACACACACACACACACACACACACACGCACCCACTGATCAACCTCTTTCAAAGGAAAGGACTGGACCACATAGTAGGACTGAAGCCTCTCTGTGAATAGGGGAATGAGGGACTTAACGCAGGATGTTAAGGTAAAGCAAAGAGCATGTGGAGCAAAGAGCAAGTCAGTCCACCCTTTTCTTTTGAAATCAAATCATTTTTAGTCAACCCATCTCCCCTCTGCTAAGCGACAACAAGTCAACAAAAAAAACAAAGTAAAAATAATGTTATGAATAAAATCTCTGCGCAGGTCTGATTCATAATTTATGTAATAAAATAGATTGCTATGCTGTCGCGGGCTTGACACTATAATGACTGCCTTTGATGTATTTGAACGCTTTGCTCTTTGCGTTTGAATCCCAATGCTATAATAGCTGGTGATTAGGCCCGCTTGGGTGAGGCCACAGTCAACATTTCCTCACAGAAAATGGCACAAGTCAACATCTTCTCAGACCTGCACAAATGAAATCGATTAATGAAAGTATTTTCTTCTTGTCAACGGATGCTTTGTTTGTGTGTGTGTGTGTGTGTGTGTGTGTGGGGGGGGGGCGTTGTTGGTGGTGTCTGTGTGTGGCATTAGTACCTGGGACAGATTGTTAATTCCATTGAAACCCCATTACACTAGGAGACTGGCAGGTCACAAATAACTAGTTTCTCTCCCTCTCTCTTTCTTTCTCTCTCTCTCTCTCTGTTTCAATTTCAGTTTCAAAATTGCTTTACTGGCATGACAAAGACTTTTGAATTGCCAAAGCATTAAGTAAACAGAATACCTCTTTCTCTGTCCCTCTGTCTTTCTCTCTCACTATCTTCTCTCTCCACCTCCCTCCCTCCGTTCAGTAGAGGACTATAAAAAGGAATATATGTTGGTCCCCCCCCCCCCCCCACACACACACACGGTTCAACAAGATGTTGTTTTAGGACGAGATTGAACCTTTTGCTTGTCTCTGTGGTTGCAGCTTTTGTTTTCCTTGAGTATGTGTGTGTGTGTGTGTGTGTGTGTGTGCGAGTGTTAAGGCAGACAGTTACTCCCGCACACCACTCCTCAGTTCTCCAGATAGATAACCCTTGAGGGTAACTAGAACCCTCATTGCTGTTCAGTCCTGTTTGTGCCATAGTGATTATGAACACGTTTTGGAGATTCATCTAAACGAAAATGACTGCTCTTTATTAGCCGCTAATAAGCTATTAGCTCAACCTTGCTGCAAGCTAGGAGTCAGGCTGAGGAGGGGAAGGAGGGGGGGGAGAAAGATAGGTTGAGAAAAAGAGGAGAAAGTGGGGAGGGTGCGGGTATGAGGGGGACAGACATGGAGAAAGTAAAAGAATGTCCATGTTTGTATTTCAATCATAAGCTTCAGCTTCAAGCACTTTCTACGCCTGTAAGAAATGGGCATCCAGTTTAATGGGTTTGGAATGAGCCTGGAATGGAAGCTCACCTGTTTCAAGGGCAGCTCAGCTTTGAGATAAACATCACTGTTTACTGTAATATTGAAGCTAGAATATAGAGTCCTGTTTCACTGAAGATTAATGAAGCTGTCTGTGTGTGGGGGTGTGTGTGTCTGTCTGTGTGTGGGTGTGTATGTTTTTGTTTGTGTCTGTGCGTGTGTGTTCTTTTGTGGATATTGTATTTATATCTTCCCGGAAATTTTAAGCTTTCCAGAAGCAAAGAAATTAATATTGCCTCATTTTTGACATTGTACACCACCGATAAATTGATTAGTGCTTCTGCGTGTTCCTAAACAACTCTTAAACAGTGCCACCTAGTGGTCACCTTTACTCCTGCAGAATGAAGAGATGAGGCCAGCTGCAACACAGCCAAGAGATATGGTGTGTGTGTTTGAGTGAATGCTTGTTAGCTCAACCCACCATGACCCTGTTTGTTATCCTTTATTTAGAAAACTCAAAAACACACATGCACGCACACACACACACACACCATCAGTTTGCTTTTTGCCCCTATCATCAAAAATGATAAACGATAGCACCGTTTCTGAGGTATTGATTGCTTGCTTTTATGGAATTACATGGTTGGAGCTGCTCAGGGTTTTAGAAGGAAGACAAATAGCTAGGTCTGACTCACACGCAACCCCCACCCCCACCCCCCAGACTGGGAGACTGGGGGCCCGGGGGCACCTAAGGGGCAGACTGCCATCCATTCCTCTCCCTGCACATCTATCCTTCTCCCTCTCCTGTCCACTGTCAGAGCTGATCTGGGGCTGGATAGCTGCTTGCAGGGGAGGAGCCCAGCACACAGGTTTGACAGACACACACACACAGGGTTCATGCCCCATGGGCAGGGCAATTCATCAATGCTACGGCCGCTGTTTGATCGATGCCACAGGGTCGACCGCCAAGTCGGGAATGATCTCGCAAACAAGCAATTATCAATACTATCAATACCCTTTTACCTGGAGAGGAAGGGGGATGAGGGCCGTCACAACATACTTTTGCAGTGTGCACACACGCGCGCGCACACACACACACACACACTAAGTGGCGTGATGTTTGGGAACACCCCAGGTCTGGACATTAACTAATCCACTCTGTCGGTCGCGTGGTTTCAGGGTAATTTGGTGATGGCAGCCTACTCCATTAACAGAATAAGAAATATGGAAATGGTCCACACTTAAGCACTTTAGCCGTTTCCACACAGGAGCGGCAAAAAACGTGCCCCCCCCCCCCCCACCCCCACCCCCGTCACCCACCCCCGTCCCCGCTCACTACTTACAGTAAGAACCTGAAGCTCTCTGTCTTAATCAGAGACAAGACGCCGTTTAAGTGCCTTTACTGTAAGTTATCTACTTTGGTGGGCTGCAAAATGACAGACCTTTATCACGAGGGGGCGCACAGCTGAGGACAGAAAGAAAGAGAAAAAGATAGAGATATTTATTTATAATTAGCAAATGGCGTGAGGATGTGTGAGAGAAAGTGAGTGTGGGAGTGTGTTAATGAAAGTGAGAGAGGGAGAGAGGGAGAGAGGGAGAGAGAGAGGGAGAGAGGGAGAGAGAGAGGGAGAGAGAGAGGGAGAGAGGGAGAGAGAGGGAGAGAGAGAGGGAGAGAGAGAGGGAGAGAGAGAGGGGGAGGGAGAGGGAGAGGGAGAGGGAGAGGGAGAGGGAGAGGGAGAGGGAGAGGGGGAGAGAGGGAGAGGGAGAGGGAGAGGGAGAGGGAGAGGGAGAGGGAGCGACCGAGACCAGCTGCCATATTTTACCAGTCCGATTTGACCCAAACCAATGAGAGAACCACCCCTGCAGGATCCTCTGTGGAACGCTATATTTCATATCCTCTTAACAACCAGACCATGGCATAACCCACACGCCCTCCGGCCCATGGTTGTCGAGGCGCACCCCATCCAGGACATTAATTTTTCACATGCTCTGTTTATGTGATTTGTTGGATGGGATTTGATTTGAGTTTCTCCCCTTCCAGACTCCCTAGGGGAGGTAAGCCCACCAGGAGTGCACGGTCATCTCATCCAGGGCCAGTGCACGGTAAATAAACACAAGCAAACAAAACAAAGAGCGAAAGACTGTGATGGAACACGCATTTATTTCCCCCGCTTTCGTTCGATACGTGTCTGGTAAACGCGATGATTACATGCCTGCATTATCGCATCCACACACACACACACACATTGTAATATTGCCTGCAGGTGTCCAGTTGAAAGGGATGGCGACGTGTCAACAACCATTACTCAGTGTGTGCACATGCATGTTGCACACTTATCAGGTATTGACTGAAGTCCTCTGGCTTCTGGTATAATTTGTTGCGGTAATCTATAGGAAACCCCATAGAGCAATAGAACAAGTTAGAACTGATGGGAGCCAAACTAATTGGATTGGAAAATAACAATGTGTAGCTGATTATGATAATTATTGCACCTCGGAAAACAACTAGTGAGGCCTTGAACATTGTGTGTGTGTGTGCGTGTGTGTGCATGTGTGGGCAGGGGGGGCAGGGGATCTGTACGTGAGTCATGTGTCAAGTTGAAACTGCACAGGCGCACACACGAGCACAGACTGATTTAAAGACACACACGCGCGAGCACAGACTTATTTAGAGACACACAGACGCGAGCACAGACTTATTTAGAGACACACAGATACAAGCACAGACTGATTTAGAGACACACAGACGCGAGCACAGACTGATTTAGAGACACACAGATACAAGCACAGACTGATTTAGAGACACACAGACGCGAGCACAGACTGATTTAGAGACACACACACACGTCAAAGGCTGAATTGAACGACCCAGCACAATCTCGCCCCCTCGTCTCTCTCCATCTCTAAATGGCCCATTTAACATGGATGACCCCAGCATGGGCTGCTGGCAGACAGGGAGTGTGTCTGCAGGACTGGGCATTTGTGAGGGACCTGGAAGGCAGACGGCAGCCATGGCTGGAGCAGATCACATGATGCAAGACACCTTCATGATCTGGATTAATACTGATCAGAAACCAGGTGGTGACATGGACACACGCACAAAGACTCTAAGACACAAGGACACACACACACAGGACCTAACATGTTAAGATACCGCTGCCCCCACAAGACACACACACACACACAGGACCTAACATGTTAAGATACCGCTTCCCCCACAACACACACACACACGTACATTGAGGTTTGTGAAATGTCTCTCATTGGTATTCATTGTCCCAGGGAAGCAGAGATGGTCATCACAGTTTTCATTTAATCAGACTCTTATAGGGGGTCAGTAGTGTGTGTGCGTGCGTGTGTGTGTGTGTATGCAGACGTGTGGTTGTGTGTGTTGGTGCCTGGCTGTCAGCAGATATTAAGGCAGGCTTGTCAAGGTGGAGGAGCAAACAGTCTAGGGGACCTGAAGCCGGGTTAAGTAATTGGATTCTTGTTCAGTTAAAGTTGCTGAGTGTGTGTATGCGTGTGTGTATGTGTGCACGCATGTGTGTTTCCATTTAACCTGTCTGTGCTTTAACTCCCTGGTGCCAGACGCTCTCAAGTGTGGCTGGTTGGTCTTGGAGATGGGCATAGTCGAGCTGGAACCCTGGACACTGTGGAAGAAATTGGGATTTCCTGTGTGCTTACATTATTCACTAATCAATAGAACTAGTCATTGGATACTACATTTAGTCATTTAGTACATACATACTAGTTAGTATGTTCTCAAGTAAGCTTGCTATTAATAAGAGTCGATTGTATCCAATGACTAGTTCTATTGATTAGTGAATAATGTAAGCACACAGGAAATCCCAATTTCTTCCACAACACACACACACACGCACACACACACACGCACACACACACACATAGAGACACATACATACTCTCACATACGGCTTCAGTGTTTCACTCTACCCAAAACAGCAGGGTGAGTAGTAAGATGTAAATATTACATTTACTGTTGGAGACAGTAAATGTAATATTTGTATTAAATAGATAAATAAATAAAGAGGACATGATGTCAGGGTGAAGACAGCTGCTGATGTTGCTATTAGTGACCAAGCTCCCAGGAGGAGCCAATCAGTCGCAGGGGGGTGAGTCTGTACCACCCCTTCCAACAATTCCCTCTTCTAGTTAGCGATTGGGCGGAGTCAGGGTGAGGTTAATAGGAATTGCATGGGACACACACACACACACACAGACAGACACAAACACAGACAGGAACACACACTTGCATGCTCAAAAATACCGGTGGCACCTCCATAAAGAGAACAGTGTTCAGGTAATACAAAGCAATCTTAGCCGTCAGGCTCTGCATATTCTCAGCCTTTTACAATCAGCATAGTGCCTCTGCAGTCTCCCCGGGCTACCAAGGTGTCCTTGGACACACCTACACACACACACGCACACACACGCACAAACGAACACACGCACACATAAACACACGGGGAGAAATATTATGTGGCCCTTGCTGTTTCACAGATGAGAAAAATTTGATTCTGCGATTGCTGAACGTTGACACGTAATTTCTGAATAGCAGAAAAAAGAGAGGTGAAATTTTTTTGATTGAAAGCGAAGGAGCGAGGTAGGGAGAGAACAAATGGAGGGAGAACAAGGGGAATGAGAGAAATAGATCAACAGTGGACGCCAGGATCGGCACATCCCTACAAAGCTGACTAATTGGAGATATGGTAGAACAACAGGCTGTCGAGCCAGCACTGTAAATCACCCTCGATTTACATCATGCTATGGTGCATCGCTCTGTCTCTCTCTTCTCACTTTCTCTCTACCTCTCTCTCGCTCTCTCTGTCTCTCTCTATTCTATTTATTCTCATTCTGTGTCTCACACTTGCTCTCTCTCTCTCTCTCTCTCTCTCTCTGTCTTTCCCTCTTTCTCTGTCAAACTCGTCTGTTTTCCAAAAAAAAATATTCTCTCATCCTCTTGTGTCTCTCCAGCCCCCTCCCCATTACTCCCACTATCTACCTCTCTCCCTCTCCACTCCTCCTCCATCTTTGCCTCAGTCCTTCCCTCCTTTCTTGCGTTCTCTGATCCTTGTCAGGAACAGTACGAAGCACAGCGCAGATTGAACAGTAAATTAAATTAATGTAGGCCATTTCTCAATCATTTTTCATTCCCCTAAAATGATTAAAGCTGATGTAGAAGTTCATTAAAACAGAAAACATTAAGCTCATTAAAAAGCCATTAAAACTATCTGGTAGAGGTGATTTATGCCAGGGGTGGGCTGGGGGAGGAAGGGTGGAAGAGAGAAAAGGGGAGGAAGGTGGAAGATGGAAAAGCATTCTTTCAACTGGTCCCCTTTCCCTCTCTGCCTCTCTCTCTCTCTTCCCCCCTCTCTGCCTCTCTCTCTCTCTACCCCCTCTCTGCCTCTCTCTCTCTCTCTCCCCCCTCTCTGCCTCTCTCTCTCTCTACCCCCCTCTCTGCCTCTCTCTCTCTACCCCCCCTCTCTGCCTCTCTCTCTCTACCCCCCTCTCTGCCTCTCTCTCTCTACCCCCCTCTCTGCCTCTCTCTCTCTCTACCCCCTCTCTGCCTTCCTCTCTCTCTACCCCCCCTCTCTGCCTCTCTCTCTCTCTACCCCCCTCTCTGCCTCTCTCTCTCTCTACCCCCATCTCTGCCTCTCTTTCTCTCTACCCCCATCTCTGCCTCTCTCTCTCTCTCCTCTCTCTCTCTCTCTCTCTCTCTCTCTCTCTCTCTCTCTCTCTCTACCCCCCTCTCTGCCTCTCTCTCTCTCTACCCCATCTCTGCCTCTCTCTCTACCCCATCTCTGCCTCTCTCTCTACCCCATCTCTGCCTCTCTCTCTCCACCCCCATCTCTGCCTCTCTCTCTCTCTACCCCCATCTCTGCCTCTCTCTCTCCACCCCCATCTCTGCCTCTCTCTCTCTACCCCCATCTCTGCCTCTCTCTCTCTCTACCCCATCTCTGCCTCTCTCTCTCTCTCCACCCCCATCCCTGCCTCTCTCTCTCTCTCCCTAACCCCACTTCCATATCCTGCTTTTATGACAATTACGATCATTCCGTGTGACGTTGCTTTTGAAATGTCACATTATTAGTCAACAAAGGTAACCATGAATCGATCTGCTGGGTAAGGCTCAGACGGGCTAACACAAGCCAAGCTGTGCTCTGGTGATCCCCACACACAGAGATGGTCCACAAGCCATTGTGTTTTTTTTTTGGCTCATTTCAGCAAGGCTTTTCATACTGTATCTGCTGTGTATCTCTTTCTCTTTCCCTAGCATTTTGTATTCTCTCTCTCTATCTTTCGATCTCCTTCGTTGCCACTGTCTTCATTTCCCAGAAACAGAGAACTAGCTGAAGTTATCAACAAAGAGCTGGAGCTTATTATGCTACCAAATTCTGGGAAGCCTGCTGTGGAACTTCACTGTGAATTCAAATATGCATTGCTCTCTTTGAATGTGGAAATATATAGCCTTATTAAATACACACGCACACAAACACACACACACACACACATACACTTTCATGCAGATGCTCTCTCTCAAAGAGAATGTGGCATATGCAGGGCCATCAGTGCTCTTAACCAAAGCCATCCATGTTACACTGGTCCCTAATCGTGTGTGAAGTTGCCAACTGCTTGTGTGTGTGTTTGTGTGTGAGTGTGTGTGTGGAATTCAACCAACCAGCTCATGCTGATGTATTGAACAGTGGTTAAGCTTGTTAGTGACAGTACACTTGTGTGTTCTCCACAGACAGTGTGTGTTTTGTGTGTGTGTTTTGTATGTGTGTGTTTTTTTGAAAATGGCACGTTAGAGAGAATGATCAATGAAGACTAATTATTTCGACACAGAAACAAACCAATACTCTCTCTCCCTTCTCTCTTCCTCCCTCTCTCTTTCTCTCTCTCTCTCTCTCTCTCTCTCTCTCTCTCTCTCTCTCTCTCTCTCTCTCTCTCTCTCTCTCTCTCTCTCTCTCTCTCTCTCTCTCTCTCTCTCTCATGTCTTTCTGTCTTTGTCTCACTCTCGCTATCTCATCTTCATTTGTACCTCTCTCTCTCTCTCACACACACACACGGGGCCTGTGGAATTTACCTAGAGATTTCCCAGTAAAGCCTCAGCATTAGTCTGTGGTGTACCTCCTGTGTGAACATGGTTTACATCATGTCCAAGGAAGGGCGAGGCCTCCTGATCCTGCCCCTGTCTGAAACACGTCTGGAGCCCATCCCTGACTAGACAGGAGGGGGGGGGGGGGTCTGCTGAAGGGCTCTCTGGGAACTTCACTTGTGGGATTGTCGGTGATTTTGTGTGTACAGTATGTTTGCGATTGTGAGTAGGGATGTGTGTGTGTGTGATCTCGCTGCGTGTATGTGCTTGTGGATCCGTGCAGTGGACTGTGTCTGGACTGTCTGGACTGTCTGGCTGTGGCGTGGCAACGAGATAAAGAGTGGTCAACACAGGCTCACGGAGTGGTCTCACTCCGTGAGATCATGCCTCAGTGGGTCCACACACGCACACACACACACTGACACATGTATACAGTACACAAACTCGCACAGATACGATCACACATACTTTTAAAGATAGGCTTTTGCATGCACACACACATCCCCAAGGCTGCAGTCGGGAGCTAGTGGGCTCCCTGAACACTAATGAGAGACGTGGCCAACCACTCATGTCTCCTTATGAATCAGTCATGACTGTCATCATCAATCAATCAATCAATCTCTGACTTCCTTCAGAAAGCCAGGCCAGCCATGTGGGGTTAACTCACCCTTGTTTGTCGGTGAACTGCTGAGACCTTGAATCTCAGCACGACAGAAAGATTTGAAATGAATTGTTAATGTTTTTAAACCGACCAAAAACACACTGTATTTATTACATTACATTTAGATTTAGTCATTTAGCAGACGCTCTTATCCAGAGCGACTTACAGTAAGTACAGGGACATACCCCCCGAGGCAAGTAGGGTGAAGTGCCTTGCCCAAGGACACAACGTAATTTGGAACGGACGGGAATCGAACTGTATACATGTGTCAGCTCTAGGGACGTGGAATGTCACCTCGCTGGCGGGAAAGGAGCCGGAGCTGGTGCGCGAGGTAGAGAAGTTCCGGCTAGATATAGTCGGCCTTGCCTCGACGCACAGCATCGGCTCCGGAACCAGTCTCCTTGAGAGGGGCTGGACTCTCTTCCACTCTGGAGTTGCCCTCGGTGAGAGGCGTCGAGCTGGGGTGGGAATACTTGTTTCCCCTCGGTTCGGCGCCTGTACGTTGGGGTTCACCCCGGTGGACGAGAGGGTAGCCTCCCTCCGCCTTCGGGTGGGGGGACGGGTCCTCACTGTTGTTTGTGCTTATGCACCAAATGGCAGTGCAGAGTACCCACCCTTTTTGGAGTCTCTGGGAGGGGTGCTGGAAAGCGCTCCTCCCGGAGATTCCCTCGTCCTCCTGGGGGACTTCAATGCTCATGTGGGCAATGACAGTGAGACCTGGAGGGGCGTGATTGGGAGGAACGGCCCCCCCAATCTGAACCCGAGCGGTGTTTTGTTGTTGGACTTCTGTGCTAGACACGGCTTGTCCATAACGAACACCATGTTCAAGCATAAGGGTGTCCATATGTGCACTTGGCACCAGGACACCCGAGGTCTCAGTTCGATGATAGACTTTGTAGTCGTGTCGTCGGATCTGAGGCCAAATGTCTTGGACACTCGGGTGAGGACAGGGGCGGAGCTGTCAACTGATCACCACCTGGTGGTGAGTTGGCTACGATGGTGGGGGAAGACGCCGGTCAGGCCTGGCAGGCCCAAACGTAATGTGAGGGTCTGCTGGGAACGGCTGGCAGAATCCCCTGTCAGAAGGAGCTTCAACTCCCACCTCCGGGAGAGCTTCGACCATGTCTCGGGGGAGGCCGGGGACATTGAGTCCGAATGGGCCATGTTCCGGGCCTCCATTGTTGAGGCGGCTGACCGGAGCTGCGGACGCAAGGCGGTCGGTGCATGTCGCGCGGCGGTAACCCTCGGACCCGGTGGTGGACGCCGGAGGTGAGGGAAGCCGTCAAGCTGAAGAAGGAGGCCTATCGGACTTTGTTGGCCGGTAGGACTCCAGAGGCAGCGGATGTGTACCGGCAGGCCAAGCGGAATGCGGCTTTGGCGGTCGCGGAGGCAAAAACCCAGGCGTGGGAGGAGTTCGGCGAGGCCATGGAGAATGACTTCCAAACGGCTTCGAAAAGGTTCTGGACCACCATCCGGCGACTCAGGAGGGGGAAGCAGTGCACTGTCAACGCTGTATATGGTGGGGATGGTGCGCTGCTGACCTCGATGGGGGACGTCCTGGATCGGTGGAAGGAATACTTTGAAGACCTCCTTAATCCCACCAACACGCGTTCCGACGTGGAGGCAGAGTCTGGGGACATTGGGGGGGGCCCTTCTATCTCTGGGGCTGAGGTCGCCGAGGTGGTTGAAAAGCTACGCGGTGGCAAGGCCCCTGGGGTGGATGAGGTCCGCCCGGAGTTCCTTAAGGCTCTGGATGTTGTAGGGCTGTCTTGGTTGGCACGACTCTGCAACATCGCGTGGACATCAGGGACAGTGCCTCTGGACTGGCAGACCGGGGTGGTGGTTCCCCTCTTTAAAAAGGGGGACCGGAGGGTGTGCTCCAACTTTAGGGGGATCACACTCCTCAGCCTCCCTGGGAAAGTCTATTCAGGGGTGCTGGAGAGGAGGGTCCGTCGGATTGTCGAACCTTGGATTCAGGAGGAGCAATGTGGTTTTCGTCCTGGCCGTGGAACTGTGGACCAGCTCTATACCCTCGGCAGGGTTCTGGAGGGTGCATGGGAGTTCGCCCAACCAGTCTACACATGTTTTGTGGATTTGGAAAAGGCGTTTGACCGTGTCCCTCGGGGGCTCATGTGGGGTGTGCTCCGGGAGTACGGGGTACCGGACTCCCTGATCGGGGCTGTTCGGTCCCTGTACGACCGGTGCCAGAGTTTGGTCCGCATTGCCAGTAGTAAGTCGAACTTGTTCCCGGTGAGGGTTGGACTCCGCCAGGGCTGCCCTTTGTCACCGATTCTGTTCATAACTTATATGGACAGAATTTCTAGCCAGGGCGTTGAGGGGGTCCGGTTTGGGGACCTCAGGATCGGGTCGCTGCTTTTTGCGGATGATGTGGTTCTGTTGGCTTCATCGGGCCGTGACCTCCAGCTCTCACTGGACCGGTTCGCAACCGAATGCGAAGCGGCTGGGATGGGAATCAGCACCTCCAAATCTGAGGCCATGGTTATCGACCGGAAAAAGGTGGAGTGCAATCTCTGGGTCGGGGAGGAGATCTTGTCCCAAGCGGAGGAGTTCAAGTATCTCGGGGTCTTGTTCACGAGTGAGGGAAGGATGGAGCGCAAGATCGACAGGCGGATCGGTGCGGCGTCCGCAGTGATGCGGGCTCTGCATCGGTCCGTTGTGGTGAAGAAGGAGCTGAGTCGAAAGGCGAAGCTCTCTATTTACCAGTCGATCTACGTTCCTACCCTCACCTATGGTCACGAACTGTGGGTAGTGACCGAAAGAACGAGATTGCGAATACAAGCGGCCGACATGAGTTTTCTCCGCAGGGTGTCCGGGCTCTCCCTTAGAGATAAGGTGAGAAGCTTAGTCATCCGGGAGGGGCTCAGAGTAGAACCGCTGCTCCTCCGCGTCGAGAGGGGCCAGTTGAGGTGGCTCGGGCATCTGATAAGGATGCCTCCTGGACGCCTCCCTGGTGAGGTGTTCTGGGCACGTCCCACTGGGAAGAGGCCCCGGGGAAGACCCAGGACACGCTGGAGGGACTATGTCTCTCGGCTGGCCTGGGAACGCCTCGGGGTCCCCCAGGAAGAGCTGGTGGAAGTGGCCGGGGAGAGGAAAGTCTGGGCCTCCCTGCTTAGGTTGCTGCCCCCGCGATCCGACCCCCGGACAAGCGGAAGATGATGGATGGATGGATGGATGGGAATCGAACTGGCAACCTTTTGATTACTAGCCCGCTTCCCTAACCGCTCAGCCACCTGACTCCCTTTTATATTTATATATATATTTATATATATATATATATATTTATATTTATATATATACTCCCATTTATATTTTATGCCCCCCCCAAGACTTCTTAATAGTATCCAAACTGGTCCCACGCTGAATCTATCCAGTCTGCTCCCCCTTTATAATGCCCCTGTTTTTTATGGCGTTAGTAGCTGAATTATGTTTACCTTTAAATCATGTTTAGTTAGATTCTGTAGCTGGTGTTTTTGATGACTTTTCTACAGAGATAATGTGTTCTACAAATATTATCATGATGCCTTTCTGTTTTTTGTGTGTGCTTATTTCATAGTCTGATACTGCAAAAAAAGTGAAAGCCCTCCAGCCCTCCAGCCCTCCAGCCCTCCAGCCCACCAGCCCTCCAGCACTCCAGCCCTCCAGCCCTCCAGCCCTCCAGCCCTCCAGTCCTCCAGTCCTCCAGCCCTCCAGCCCTCCAGCCCTCCAGCCCACCAGCCCTCCAGTCCTCCAGCCCTCCAGCCCTCCAGTCCTCCAGTCCTCCAGCCCTCCAGTCCTCCAGCCCTCCAGCCCTCCAGCCCTCCAGCCCACCAGCCCTCCAGTCCTCCAGCCCTCCAGTCCTCCAGCCCTCCAGCCCTCCAGCCCTCCAGCCCTCCAGCCCACCAGCCCTCCAGCCCTCCAGGTGTGTTTCTGTCTTCTATCTTGTTGCCCATGTCGGGTTTGTCCTTGTGAGGGGGAAGTAGAACTTGGAGGTGCCCTCCAACAATGCTGCAGCTGGCAGTCTCTCTCCCTCCCTCCGTGTCCTGCTGTGAACCCTACAGAGGCCGTTATGTTGACCACACACACACACACACACACACACATACAGTCTCTGTCCCGGTTATTTGGCTAGATGAGGTGGCTGTAACTGAAGCACTGCTAAACTGTATCATTTCCTTGGTGATTGTGGCGTTATGATTTGCTGTAGCTACATTGAGAAGACAATCACACAGGGTACTATAGTTATTTACACAGCTCCATGATTGCTTACTGTGAAATGATACCCACTTTCTTATGTGTGTGTGTGTGTCTGTGAGAGAGCGCGTTTGTGTATATACACTACAATATATATATGTGTGGACGTGCATCTGTGTGTAGAAGCATGAGCGTGTGTGTGTGTGTGTGTGAGTGTGCTTAATGATAATTGCGGCTGCAGTATACAGTATCTTAATTGAGCCATAATCAATGGTGTAATTGGTGCTAAACTGTGCTCCGTGCTGAAACCCTGGCACCATCGAGTACCAAACCACAATGCTCCCCTCAGACGGCCATGCTACAGGAAGGAGAGGCGTCATATCGGAAATGGATGAAGCCCAGAAATCGGAATCTCTCCCAGAGTTGTGGCTTAATAAGTTGCGAGTCACTTAGCACTCCGTTGAACAGGACGTATTAGATGTCGAAGAAAAGGAAGGGGAAATGGGAGCAGCCGTTCTCAAACACCCAAGTGTTGTGTTTGGCTAACTTCCTCCAGCGTTAGGCCCAGTGTGTGGGCTGTGTTTAGGTTGTACTTCCTCCAGCGTTAGGCCCAGTGTGTGGGCTGTGTTTAGGTTGTACTTCCTCCAGCGTTAGGCCCAGTGTGTGGGCTGTGTTTAGGTTGTACTTCCTCCAGTGTTAGGCCCAGTGTGTGGGCTGTGTTTAGGTTGTACTTCCTCCAGTGTTCGTCCCAGTGTGTAGGCCGTGTTTAGGTTGTGGAATACATGTGGTCGCCTGTGACTTACACAAGGCCCCCTCAGACTGTCTGGCAAAAATGCGAGGTCAAACTGCAAGATGAAATATGTACTCTCAGCAAAAACCTGGTTGACGGGCACATTTCACACCTCTAAGCACTGACTCCCACTTCTGGTTAATTTATATTTCATGTTTGAGAGATAATTAATAATGCATTTCTGTTCCACCCAGCCTAGTAAAACCAGATATTGTGGTGTGTGACCACATCTAAAGTAAGCATCACAGTTGCTTACTTTAGGGCCTCTCCTCCCCTCCCCTCCCCTCTCCTCCCCTCCCCTCCCCTCCCCTCCCCTCCCCTCCCCTCTCCTCTACCCTCCTCTCTCCATCTCCAGGGTGGCCTATCCAAACACACGTCACGTCACCTTCTCTGTCAACACACTGATCACGCTGTAGCTGTAGCTAGCAGAGGCCATCTCCTGCCTAGGTGAGATGACCCATTAATCAACAAGTAGTGCATTACCTTTGCGATTAACATTCTACTGAGTTCCACCCAGTCATATTTCATTAGTTTATATGCAAATAATTTTGAGCGATTGCCTCATTTGGTCTGCGAGTTCAATGATGTATTAGCCTGGCAGTAGACAGAGAGAGAGAAAGAGGGAGAGAAAGAGAGAGACACAGAGAGAGAGAGAGAGAGACTCTCTCTCTCTCTCTGTATAGTACAGTTTGTTTCATGAACTCCCTCATTTACACTCCACACACACACACACACACTGCACCCACACACATGATCGATGGAGGGCCCATCCATCCATGCCCTGGCTTTTTAAAGGTATTTAAGCACCTCTTACACACATTAAACCCCATTCTAAATTCAGCTCCCAGCTCGCTCTCTTCTGAATGGCTCCATTCCCCTGGTTCACCCTGAACAGAAGAGGCTCTCGTCCCACGTCCGTCCTCAGCCCTCGTCCCACGCATCCTCTCCCACTCTGGATGACGGCTTCAAGCAGGAGACCGTCTGACGGGCAAAACAAGCCTCCCTCACCGGCCTCCTCCTCGTCTTCATCCTGACCCCCCCCCCTTCCCCCCCCCTCCACACACACCTCCCCTCGTCCATGTGGAGGTGGCGTCCCTGCGTCAGCAGTAATGTTCCTGGTGCCAGTAAGGTGAGGGAGGGGGGAGGGGGGAGGGGGGAGGTGATTTGTGGCGCCCCATTTCCACCTGTGGGCTTTTCCACAGCACCAACTTCTTTACTTAGGGGGGAATGGAATGGCTATAAATCCCCCCCCAAAACCTGGACTCTAATAGTGTGTGTGTGTGTGTGTGTGTGTAGGCAACCTCATCCATAATACATCCATTCAAGGGTCTGGAATGGGATTGGATGTGATACATGTCAGGAGCTGGTCGTCACGACACATGTCAGGAGCTGGTCGTCACGACAACTCAAGACCAGTTCGTATGAGAGGGTGACAGCTCACTCTGGCAAGTGTGTGTGTGTGTGTGTTTAGGGCTTCTTTGCTGCAACACAAGTCCTATGTTTATACACAAGTCTGGGATGTGGGTAGGAGTGAAGAGGGTAATTCACTCCAAACCCTTTTGATGAAACGGTAATGATGTATTCATGGGAGATGTGAGAGCCTGCTCTAAACATACAGGATGTGGACATGCAGGCCTAGATGAGGCTGGGACCTTAGTAATGCTTCATACACCAGAACCAGCATAGCACACCGTGACTCATTAGACAGGGAGGAAGGAAAGTTAGGGGAGGAAACTGAGATACTTTTGTCTCGTCACTTGTCCCGTTTTGTTTCAACTTCTCTCTACTCGTTTAGTCTCCTTTTCTTTTGATGAATTGCCTCTCTCCCCTCCTCTCCTCTCCTGGGGTCATGGCAGGGTCAGGGTTCACCTTCTGGGCTAGGGGGATGAAGGTGTTGGATGGGTACAGAACCAGCTGTCAACTAGAGGGAGTGAGGCAGAAGTACTTTGTCAGCTCTCTGAGAAACTCCTTGCTGTTTCAGATTGGACTGCGTGCGTGTGTGTGTGTGTGGACGTGTGCGCCCACGGTTTGAACGTGCACACACGATGCGTTGCGGTTTCCCCAACTGGTGAGCTGACACTCAGGCAATATCATTACATGACAACTGCCGATATGTCCACTCCTGTTGATCCATGGGGGTGAGGTCCGGGGGTTCACCCAGGAAAGGTGCCTCTCCATCAGGCTGGAGCCGAGCAGAGGTTGGGCACTGCCTGACAGCTCTCCAATATGCAAACCCCTAGAGTTTATTTATCTCCTCCTTTAATGCCCTCTGCCCGGGGCCAAGGGGCCATGCTTCCTGCCGACGGAAACTAACGCGGCCATTTTTCCTCGCTGATCATTTGTCACTGACACATCAGGGCAGAGGAGTGAGGGGAACTTTGAGCGGAACGCCCCCCCCCCCCCCCCCTCTCCTCCTCCTCCTCCATCACCCCTCTGTACTTGGTGATGGATGCTTTGAAAGTTTACCCCTTTAATACAATAAGTGCTTATGTCATTCTGGCTGATCTCTCTCTCTCGCTCGCTCGCTCTCTTCTCTCTCTCTCTCTCTCTCTCTCTCTCTCTCTCATCTCTCTCTCCTCTCTCTCTCTCTCTCTCTCTCTCTCTCTCTCTCTCTCTAATCCACCTCCATCTCTCTCCCTGTCACCCTTCCATGCCTCCCTCTCCTTTCGACCACCATCGCTGTCTCTCTCTCTCTCTCTCTCTCTCTCTCTCTTCTCTCTCTCTCTCTCTCTCTCATCTCTCTCTCTCTCTCTCTCTCTCTCTCTCTCTCTCTCTCTCTCTCTCTCTTTCTCTTTATGTTTCTCTGCCTCGCTCTTTCCATCTCCTTTCTTCAGTCTCTGTGTCTCTCCAGCCCTCTCTGTCTCTCTGTCGCTCACTCTGTCTGTCTCTCCCCTCCTCTCTCCCTCCTAACATCACCTTCCTGTCTCTCAAATCAGGTTGTCCAAAGCCTTTCCCAAAAGCTGCCTTTAATCAGAGTAATGATAGCCATCACTGCAGTGTAGGAGGTGGGGGGAGGGTACTCACACACACCAAGCAGTGACCTTACGCACACACACACACAACCCCCCCCCACACACACACAAACACGTGCACACACACACAAACAGCGAGTGCAGCCAACAGTGAGAGCAATCAAAGCAGTCAGAAACAAACCACTGCATTTCAAAAGGCCCTTTCAGAACAAGTGTTGGTAAGCATGCCGGCGTGCAGGGCGAGCTGCAGGAGAGAGCACTGCTGTTTCATATGCCTTTGATGTTTCCCAGGAAGTAGTGCTGTCTTGGTCTCCCTGCCCCAGACACAATGCCTCTCCAACGCATGTTAATGAACCCCCTCTGTTAATCCCTGTTGGGGGATTGGCTGACGTGTGTGAGCGTTTGTCCGCGCGTGGTGATTGGCGAAAGCGTGTGTTTGCCAGCGTGTGTGCGTGAATGCGTGTGGCGCTTCTGTGTGTGTGTGTCTGTAGTACGTTTACGGGTGATTGTAAAGTACGTGCGTGGGCCTGTGTGTGTGTGTTTGCGGGTGATCGGGGTGCTATCTCATTGGGATGGTGGAGAGGATCCTGAGTGCCCCCCTCTGGTTGTGTCTGCCACGATTAGAGGCTCATTAAGCAGCCGTGCTGGCTGTGTACACATTGAGAGATGACCACTGAGCGAGGCTGACCGCACCCTGGATCAGTCACTCTGCAGATGCTGGACTGGATGGCGCCTTTTAATCACTGTGTGTGTGTGTCTCAGAGAGAGAGTGTGGGTGTGTGTGTGTGTGTGTGTGTGTGGGGGGGGGGGGTGGTTTG
>NC_085030.1:4971136-5178509 GCF_963692335.1 Osmerus eperlanus | reverse complement strand
CACGGCCACGGGGCCTTCATCCCCGACACCGGCCTCTGCAGCTGCGACCCCAACTGGATGGGCCACGACTGCTCCATGGGTGGGTGAACCCTCCTCTTAGGACTTCCAGGACTTCTACAACCTAGTACACGGATTCTTCAAGCTCTAACTCTGACCTAGTACTGGAATCTCTAACTCTGACCCTAGTACTGATACTCTAACTCTGACCCTAGTACTAGAATCTCTAACTCTGACCCTAGTACTAGAATCTCTAACTCTGACCCTAGTACTAGAATCTCTAACTCTGACCCTAGTATTGGATCTCTAACTCTGACCCTAGTACTAGAATCTCTAACTCTGACCCTTAGTACTAGAACTCTAACTCTGACCCTAGTACTAGAATCTCTAACTCTAAACCTAGTGCTAGAATTTCTAGCCCTGACCCTAGAACTAGAACCTCTAACCTTGATCCTAGTTCTGTTAAACGCTAACCCTACCCTAGCACTAGAACCTCCAACACTAGTACTAGCAGGTTCAAGTGACTTCTCCGGTCATATGAACTATAAACACAGAACAGAGTGACATTCATCAAACGACAATGTCGGTCCTGGTGTCCCACTAGCGGGTGTGTAACGGCGCTCCTCTCTCCTGCAGAGGTGTGTTCTGTGGACTGTGGCACCCACGGAGTGTGCATGGCGGGGGCATGCCGCTGTGAGGAGGGCTGGACCGGCGTGGGGTGCGACCAGCGGGTGTGTAACGCTGTGTGCATCAAACATGGAACCTGCAAGGACGGCAAATGCCAGTGTCACCAGGGCTGGAACGGAGAGCACTGCACCATCGGTGAGTGTGTGTGTGTGTGTGTGTGCGTGTGTGTGTGTGTGGAGGAGAGAGGGGCGGAGACAAGAGGGTGAGAGAGATTGACAGCTAAGCTCGTTCGAGTGCTGAGTCCTTCTTTCGAAGCAACTCCCCCGTAAACAAAACAGAGTTTTTGGCTTCCTTAGGTTAGGCAATGAAAGCGTCTGTGTGTGTGTGTGTGCGTGCTGTGGCGCGCGTCTGTCTATGTTTTTCCCATTGTCAATCCATCACTGTCTCTCTAAAGTTGACGTCGCTGTCAGTTGAAGTTGGATGAACGCTAGCTCTTCTGACTTACCCTGAGTGCTTAGAGACAGGAAGCCTCACATCCATGTAACCGTTCATGCTTCTATCTCGTAGACACGCGCGCACACACACGCACACACACACTTAGACAAGGCGGGGCGAGGAAAAGCTGTTAGTGATCTCTGAATTTCCCCAGTAAAAAGTAGGGCAGCTTTGACATGTAGGCTCTCGCCCAGATGAAACACTTGTCACCCCTCAGCTGGCTGCGAAACACATGAGGGTGCCGATAGACAGCGGCAGTCATGCCTTATCTCCCCGCACCTCTGCTCATCTTCGCTCTGCGTGCGCCTGCATGCTAAAAGCCTTCTTTTCTTTCTTTCTTTCTCTCTCTTTCTTTCTTTCTCTCTCTCTCTCTCTCTCTCTCCTCCTCTCTCTCTCCTCTCTCTCTCTCTCTCTCTCTCCTCTCTCTCTCTCTCTCTCTCTCTCTCTCTCTGTCTCTCTCTCTCTCTCTGTCTCTCTCGTCTCTCTGTCTGTCTGTCTCTCTCTCTCTGTCTCAACTCTCTCTCTCTGTCTCTCTCTCTATTTCATAACGTCACCCCCTTACCCTCCTGCACGTTTTCTCTCACTGCAGACTTTGGCGACGTGCTTGATAAAGGTACCGTAATCAGCCCGCTTAGCTGCTTGCTAGTCTGTAGCCCGTGGTTGTTAGCTAGTTAGCTAGCTGTAGCTGTGTTTGTGGGCCCAGGCTGCCTAGGCTAGCTAGCTTGGCTCAGTAGAATGATGTGCTCTGTGTTTTAGAGTGGTTTGGGGACGAGGGTGGTGGTGGTGTTGTCATTGAGGGACCTATTGTCGGGTGTGTGTGCGTGTGCGTGTGTGTTTGTGTGTAACTTCATTTTACCATGAGGCTAATCCTTACGTTGGGGAACTAGGATGTTACGCGCACACACGCGCGCACACACACACACACACACACACTGTGTCTCGCAGGTTTTAAACGAAGATCCGCTGCCTTTGGGATGCAGGTCATGTATAGTATTCATACAGCTGCTTGCAGGCAGGGAGGATGATGGGTGCTGCGAAAACTCCCAAGGTAATTGGTGAATTTCATGAGCCAGTGACGCATGGCATAACGTGGGGTAGAATGTACAACATAAACTGTTTACTGGGTGGGTGTGTGTGTGTGTGTTTATGTGCGCGTGTGTGAAAGAGAGCGACCGAGCGAGAGAGAGAGAAAGAGAGAGAGAGCGAGCGAGCGAGCAGATCAATGTAGAGACACAGCCACCCCACTCTCGGTTCCTCTGGTGACCACACAAAGGTCCACAGACAGGAAGGGTGGGATTCCGCCCGTTCTGACTGACTTCCTGTGTCTGTCAGCGCCACTCTGGAGAGCTGACTCCATCTCCAGCCATGCTGCTACTCTCACTGCACACTCACCGCTGTCAGTCACGCAGCACACCTGGTGCCTGGTCTCTCTCTTCTCTTCTGCTCCTCCTCCTCTCCTGTTCGGTTCCCTCGTCTCCTCTCGTCGCCTCTCCTCATTATTCCTCTCGCCTCTCCTCCTCCATCCTCCCCTCCTCTCAGCCTTTAAAGGTAATTGAGTAGCTTTCATCCTTTTACGCAGGGGAGCCGGCCGGTCTTGAGGGCAGAGGAGGGAGAGGGAGGGTAAATCTCGTCGATAAAGAAGAGCAGCGAGAGAAAAGGGGGAGGGAGGGAGGTGTGGAGACGGAGAGAGGTTTATGTGGAGCGGTACATTGTGGTGTTATCTGCTCCATCCACAAGGGGTGTTTTCGGAGTTATGACTCTAACCTTTTCGGTGTGACCTTTAAGAGGAGCCATGCTGGATGAGGAGGGAAGGAGCCCCTTTATACGACCTTCAACTCTTTCACTTTCTCCTTCCCTAACTTTAGATTTTTGCTTCTCGCCCTCTTCCTTTATCTCGCTAAGCCTCTCCCTCTCACACACACACACGCAGACGCACGCATGCAGACGCTGTGTGTGTGTGTGTGTGTGTGTGTGTGCTGACCCATAACCTGAAGCAATTTCTCCACCCTTTCCAGGGGATTTCATCAGAGACCAGCAACATTACTGGAGAGGCTGGCCTAATAGTTTCTGAAATCCCACTTTATTCTAGTTAGTATGAGCAGAATCGACTGGCCCCTGGCATTAAGGGAGAGGACAGAGGGCCCCCCCCCCCCTCCCTGCCTTCCTAGCCAGCTAGCCCAGGCGATCAATGGCATCTATGGATCCTGCCGTCCAGACGCTTCATAACTATTTGGCTGCTTGAAATGGCAACTCCATTAAACAGGCAATCACTGCTAACTGGCTTTCTCTGCCGGGTTCAATGCTGGTTGTGTGTGTGTGTGTTGGGGGGGGGAGGGGGGGGGGGTACGTGGGTGACCATCAGGCAGATGCTGGTAATGTACCGTGATAAGGGCTCCCCAGGCACACTGACACACATTAATTAGAGATGTAAACGTCTGATTTGATTCCTCTGATTGCGTAAAGAGAGTGTTTGGAGGGTTTCAGCCTGTCTGGGCGGCGTAGCGAGAGAGTGTTCAAGAACGTGATCCCCCCCCCCCCCCTCACCCCCCCACCCCCCCCCCACCCCCCCACTGTCTCTCCTGTGGGAAAACGGGGGCTGGTCTTGGTTAGGGGAGCGCAGCTGCTGTTTAAAAACTGTCATCTTGCCTTAAGACACGTTTCACCAGCGTTTGAAGGGAGTAATAAATGTCAGATGTGTTGGTGCGATGTGGCTGCTCTGGAGGAGAGTGAATGGTGAAGTGGGTCGGAGGTGGCTTGTGTTGTCTGACACCTGGCACCCCCTCCTCTCTCACCTCCTGCTGCGGAACTGGAGCTGAGGACAATGTCACATCTCAGGGTACAACACTATTGTGTGAGTGTGTGTGTGTGTCTGTGTGTGTGTGTGTGTCTGCCCAAAACCGCATGCCTCAAGTGACTTGGTACACACACACACACACTGTGCCAGACAGTTGCCAGACAGAATGCAGGGGTGTTGAGTGATCAGTACTCTGAAGGATACAGTACCGGTGCTGTATTGTTTGAGATGCCAACAGCCAGGCTTTAGTGGGATTTCTGCTTATTTACACCTGTGTGGTCCGTAATCTCTCCCCTCCTCCTCCTCTCTTCTCTCTTCTCACCCCCCCTCCTCCTCCTCTCCTCAGATGGTTGTCCTAACCTGTGTAATGGGAACGGTCAGTGTACCATGGGTCAACAGAGTTGGCACTGCGAGTGCCAAACCGGTTGGCGGGGCCCAGGCTGCAGCGTAGCCATGGAAACATCCTGCGCCGACAACAAGGACAACGAAGGAGGTGTGTGTGTTTTGGTTTATCGTGGGGTGTGATGGGGTGGAAGGGAAGTTGAATGATGGAGGGAAGTTATTGAAAACGCTTTCCATCCTTTGTTTCTCTCCCTACCTCTCCATTACTCTCCCTTTCTCTTTCTCCATCATCCTGCATCCCCCATCCCTCCATCTCCCCCCATCCCTCCATCTCTCTCTCCTATCCCTCCATCTCCCCCATCCCTCCATCTCCCCCCATCCCTCCATCCCCCCCATCCCTCCATCTCTCTCTCCTATCCCTCCACCCCCACCCATCCCTCCTTCTCCCCCCCATCCCTCCATCCCCCCATCCCTCCATCTCTCTCTCCTATCCCTCCACCCCCACCCATCCCTCCTTCTCCCCCCCATCCCTCCATCTCCCCCCCATCCCTCCATCTCTCCCCCTATCCCTCCCTCCACCCCCACCCATCCCTCCATCTCCCCCCCCATCCCTCAATCTCCCCCCCCCCATCCACCCCCCTCACCTCCATATCTCCCTCTCTCTCCCAGACGGTCTGACAGACTGTATGGACCCAGACTGCTGCATCCAGAGCCCGTGTCAGAACAGCCCTCTGTGCCGGGGCTCCCAGGACCCCCTCCAGATGATCCAGCAGAACCCGCTGGCCCAGCCCCGGGTCCGCTCCTTCTACGACCGCGTCCGGATGCTGGTGGGGCGCGACAGCACCCACATCATCCCCGGGGAAAACCCCTTCAACTCCAGGTCAGCGCACTCCCACACTCACACACACAAATCCTTTGGAGACAAGTCGGACGAAACTCACTTGTTCAATAATGGGAGGAAGTGGAAGGATAATACAGGACTGATGCACTGAGCAATCTATTAAAGACTGTCTGACTAATGTACTAACCCTCTCTCTCTCTCTCTCTCTCGGTCTCTTTCTGTTTTCTCTCTCTCCCCCTCCTCCTCCAGTCTGGTCTCTCTCATCAGAGGGCAGGTGTTGACCACAGATGGCACTCCTCTGGTGGGGGTTAATGTGTCCTTTGTGAACTACCCCCACTACGGATACACACTCACACGCCAGGACGGCACGTACGTACACACACTCACAGCACACACACATACTCACAGCACACACACAGCACACGCTCGCACGCCACACGTCATCGTGTTGTAGGTTTGTTTTCGAACATTGAGTTTTATCTGTCATTCAATTAGTGGATGCTTTTATCCAAATGGATCTTTCATTACAAATAGTGCTTTTAGAAAGTACAGCACCAAATCAAGGGCTGTATTTTTGCCCGACACAGTGAAACGATATCATCTCAACTCTGGTATTACATAATGTATCTGATGATAACCAGGATACATCTGTCTAATGTAGGGCTGATTCCCAGTCCTAAGTCCATCTGTCTATGTCCTGCTCCTCCCTCCCCTCCCATAGGTTCGACCTGGTAGCCAATGGCGGTGCGTCTCTGACCCTGCGCTTCGAGCGCGCTCCCTTCCTTAGCCAGGAGCGCACGGTGTGGTTGCCGTGGAGCCAGTTCTACGCCATGGACACGCTGGTTCTGAAGACGGAGGAGAACACCATCCCAGGCTGCGACCTCAGCGGCTTCCTGAGACCCGACCCCCTGGTGGTGCCCTCCCCTCTCTCCTCCTTCTTCAGCTCCAAGCCTGGGGAGAAGCCCATCATACCTGAGACACAGGTAGGCCTGGCTGGCTGACTGCTTCAATGGCTAGCTGGCTGTCTGGATGACTGTATCTATGCCCTGGCAAGCTGGCTGGCTGGCTGGTTATATGAATGCCGGGTTAGCTGGTTATGTGTATGCCTGGCTGGCTGGCTGGTTATATCTATGCCTGGCTGGCTGGTTAAATGTGTGCCTGGCTGTCTGGCTGCTTGATTATGCCTGGCTATCTAGCTGGTTACATGTATCCCTGGCTATCTGGCTGGTTATATATGCATGCCTGTCTAACTGTCTGGCTGGTTATGTATAATTCTGGCTAGCTGGCTGGCTGGTTATATACATGCCTATACGAAGGGTACATCTGGCTCATCGCTGTCATCTCTCTCATTCCCTCTCCTCCTCCTCTCTCCTTCTCTCTCCTCTCCAGGTTCTCCATGAGCAGATCGAGATCCCAGGCACCAGTCTGAGGCTGTGCCACCTGAGCTCCAGGGCCCAGGGCTACCGCGCCCTGCTCAAGGTGACCATGACCCCGCCCGTGGTGTCCCTGGGGCTGCTCAAGGTGCACCTGATGGTGGCCGTGGAGGGCCAGCTGCTCCAGAAGTGGTTCCACGCCTCGCCCAACCTGGCCTACACCTACATCTGGGGACAAGACGGACGCCTACGGACAGAGGGTCTACGGTCTCTCTCAGGCTGTCGGTGAGTGTGCGTTTGTCAAATGTGTGGTGCGCGTTGGAAGGGTAGGTAAGCAACCCAAATACTCTTTGGTTTGGGATCTTAAGCAAGGGAAATGATGCACCTCCACATTTCACCAGCTCAGTGACGGTTCAACGTTTTCTCTGCGTTGTCTACTTTTCATCAGCGCCGCTCATGCGCCAGCCAGTCAGCCAGCGGAGGGCTATTAGCCGTCAGGGCTGGTTAGCGTAGGCGCTAAGCGGCTAGCAGAGCGAGCAGGAATGGCCCACGCTGCTCCCCCGGCTCCCTGTCACACAGTCTCCCAGCTGCTGTCAGACCCTCCACTCTCCTGCTGTGTGTCTGGAGGAAACGGGCCGAGCGAGGAAGTGGATTAAATATGTGGAATATATTTGTATTGACGTTCCTGGTGCCGGCTGTAGTCTACAGCGACACAGGTGTTGTCATACTCGACACATTTGGAGTGGAGGAAGTGTTAGATATTTTCATTTTCCAAAGTACACCAGACTGGAGCTGAGTGTAATTTGTGGAGCAAGGCCTGTCCAAGCTAACTCTGGCAGTGCTAGCTGGGCTGGAAAGATGCTAACTACAGCACCCTGTTACTTATAATGTGTGTGCATGCTCCCAGCAGTCTTCTTTTAATCATATTAACTTCAGATCAACGTATAGGCCTACATGCATGCACTGGTAGCCACTGCACATCTAACCTCCAACATGTATGCTTATGCTAATTACGACAACACGCCAATGCACTGGCGTGATGAAGCCACACTGGTCTCGCTAGGGTCGTTGGATACCATGGGAGCAAGGGCGTCTTTCTGAGTGGGCGACCTAACATGCCGGCTGTCCAATTAGCAGGGTATTAACTGATTAAACGCCAGAAGGAAGTGTTGGTCGAGTGTTAGCACGGCGATGGCCACAGGTGCTAACTAGCATCTGTGGCCCTCTTCTGAGCATGAGAGAGAAGTCGAGGAACTGTACGGCTCCATCTGTTGCTGTTCCTACTTGGACACTGCTGGTGGGGGAGGTCTGACCACTGATTTTGCGTCATTTTGAACATGTCTGTCCACGCGTCCTGCCGAGGTGTCTTCAGAGACCTCACGCTTTTTCTCTCCTGTTTTCCGCATCCGTCCCTCCATCTCTTCACCCGTCCCTCGATCCGTCCGTCCCTTTATCCCTCCATCCCTCCCTCCGTCCCTCAACTCTCCATCCATATGCCCTTCTCTCCATCCCTCCCTCCGCCCCTCATCTCTCCATCCATCTGCCCTTCTCTCCATCCCTCCCTCCGCCCCTCATCTCTCCATCCATCCCTCAACTCTCCATCCATCTGCCCTTCTCTCCATCCCTCCCTCTGCCCCTCATCTCTCCATCCATCCCTCATCTCTCCATCCATCTGCCCTTCTCTCCATTCCTCACCCCCCCCCCCCCCCCCGTGTCTGCAGTGTCGTTGGGGTATGAATACGAGTCGTGTGCCAGCCTGATCCTGTGGGAGAAGAGGACAGCCGTTCTGCAGGGCTTTGAGCTGGACCCCTCCAACCTGGGGGGCTGGTCCCTGGACAAACACCACATCCTCAACACGCGCAGTGGTGAGTAGTACACACACACACAGACACACATCCTATACACACGCATGCATCCACACGCCCATGTCCAAACACACATACATGCAGACACACACACGCACAGGCACGCAGACGCACATGCGCGCACGCACGCACGTGTACACCCTCATATACATTCTGTTCGCACAATGTACTCTCACACATCTACCACCATGGTGAAAAAAACTCTGGGTACTCTGGCTTACACGCACACACACACACCCCCCTCCCCCCCCCACAGAACCACAGATAAATTCACACTTCAAAAGTCAACACACTGTCAGGTTGCCTGTATAAGTCCTTAATTCCCCAGTGGCTTCCCTGGTGTCTGCGTGCTGTCTTAGAGGCTGGCTAGGAGGGAAAACATTGACGCTCAACTGCTGTGACAATCAATGCAGTAACGAGCCTGTGGACACACTGTGTCTCCCTCTAATTGGACGAGAACACAGACCTTTAAGCATGCCAGTAAACAGGTCTAGTCTGATTGTCTGTTTTCTGCACATAACTTAACGAATGCAGACGCGCGGATGCAGACACACAAACACACACACACACACCATTTCTCTCCACAGAGCCAATATAGCGATTTCAAAGAGTCAAGAGTCAAAAGGGATTTGCTATGATGGTCACCA
Source organism: Osmerus eperlanus (assembly GCF_963692335.1). Classification (NCBI taxonomy): domain Eukaryota; kingdom Metazoa; phylum Chordata; class Actinopteri; order Osmeriformes; family Osmeridae; genus Osmerus; species Osmerus eperlanus. The sequence goes on along the minus strand of NC_085030.1, from coordinate 5,169,528 downwards.
CGTCTGAGGATGACAAGGCCTCAACAGCAATTACCACTACTGCTACACACACACATATACACACATACACACATATACACACAGTCGATTATACTTGGCAGGAACTGAGCACTTTAACACTTTTGTATATTCTCACTATCTCTCTCTCTCATCTCTCTCTCTCATCTCTCTCCTCTCCTCTCTCTTTTCTATCTCTCTCTCTCTCTCTCTCTCTCTCTCTCTCTCTCTCTCTCTCTCTCTCTCTCTCTCTCTCTCTCTCTCTCTCTCTCTCTTTCATCTCTCTCTCTCTCCCTCCTCCTCTGTCTCCGCTCTCTCTCTCCAGGTATCCTCCATAAGGGCAGTGGGGAGAACATCTTTGTGTCGGAGCAGCCCCCGGTCATCAGCAGCGTTATGGGAAATGGGCGGCGTCGCAGCATATCCTGTCCCAGCTGCAACGGTCTCGCCGACGGCAACAAGCTCCTAGCGCCCGTCGCCCTGGCTACCGGCATCGACGGCAGCCTCTATGTTGGCGACCTGAACTTTGTGCGGCGGGTGTACCCGTCCATGAATACCACGGGCATACTGGAACTGAGGTAGGGAGAACGAGGGCAGGGTGGGACGAGGGAGAGAGAGGGGGAGAGGAAGCCAAGGAGAGGGGTGCGGTGAAAGGGCATGAATGGAGGGGGGGGAGGTATTGGAGAGGAGGAGGAGGAAGGTAGAGAGAGAAAGAAGGACAAAAACTGAGGGCTTGGTTGAGGAGAGGGGGAAGAGGGAGAAGTAAGAAGTGGAGAGGAGAGGAGAGGAGAGGTGAGGTGAGGAGAGGAGGTGAGGAGAGGAGAGGAGGAGAGGAGAGGAGAGGTGAGGAGAGGTGAGGAGAGGATAGGAGGTGAGGAGAGGAGAGGAGGAGAGGAGAGGTGAGGAGAGCAGAGCAGAGCAGAGGAGAGGAGAGGAGAGGAGAGGAGAGGAGGTGAGGAGAGGAGAGGAGAGGAGAGGAGAGGAGAGGAGAGCAGAGGAGAGGAGAGGAGAGCAGAGCAGAGGAGAGGAGGAGAGCAGAGCAGAGCAGAGCAGAGCAGAGGAGAGGAGAGGAGAGGAGGGGGGGGAGTAAGAACAGGGCACCTCTCTGCAGCATGTAGAACACTCTGGATGAGATCCTCAGAGAGCAGCATGAAAGCAGGCAAAGCTCCAAGGAGGGAAAGAAATGGAGATAGAATCACCCAGTGCACCAGATAACCATCTCTCCTGGGGGTTTTTACCGTATTTAAGCTTTCTGTTCACACTATGTTCTGTTCACTGCTCCCCTCTCCATACTGAGCTCGAATTAACATTTGCTCTGTTGTCACACTCTCTCTTTCTCTCACTCTCTCTATCTCTCGCTATATCTCTCTCTATATCTATCTCCCTCCATCTCTCTCCATCTCTCTCGCGCTAATCGTTGAAGGAACAAGGATTTCAGGCACAGGTGAGAAGTCTCCTTCTCCTAGTTGATCTACATTTCCAAGTCTGAATGTAAACATGAACGTTGTAACACATGTAGCAAATAAGAGGTCTTGACAGACACGGGAGGTCATTTACATCAGCTCATTTACATGTGTCCTTAGTTAAGTCTACCGTTTACAAGCTGTTGGTGTTAACCCTTTCCTTTCCCCCCGACCCCCCTCTCCCTTAGCAACAACCCCACCCACAAGTACTTCCTGGCGGTTGACCCGGTGACAGGGGCGTTGTTCATCTCCGACACCAACTCGCGGCGTATTTACCGCGTGCGTTCGCTGACGGCCGCTCGTCTGTTGTCGGACAACGCAGAGGTGGTCGCCGGGACGGGCGAGCAGTGCCTGCCCTTCGACGAGCGCTGTGGGGGACGGGGGCAAGGCCACCGAGGCCACCCTCATGAGCCCCAAAGGTGAGATGTAACATGGGAAATGTAGTCGGTTGACGTGGGCTACGATGGTAGTGAATATTAGTAGCCCAGTACACCAGATAGATACAAGTATCAGATGGATGGAAAATACCAGATAGATACAAGTATACCAGATAAACACATAGCCGATTACTGATAGATGAAACCCCTCAGAATGTTCCAGAAGACTGTAGACGTAAATACATCAGTGAAACACTGCGGTGGCTGTCTTCCTTCATAATGATAGTTTTATGAATCTGTTGTCTGATGTTTTATTCCAACTAAATCAGAACAGTACCAGAAGCAGGTTATAAACCAGATTAGAGCACAAGTTGCTTTTATTAATGGAGTCATTTTCATGGCGAAGTGCAGTCTGGATAAAAGAATAGGAACAATATGACACCAAACTGTCAGAGATGGCACATTTCCTGTGTGTGTGAGTGTGTGCGTGTCTCTGCGTGTGTGAGTGTGTGCGTGTCTCTGCGTGTGTGTACGTGTGTCTCTGCGTGTGTGAGTGAGTGTGTGCGTGTCTCTGCGTGTGTGTACGTGTGTCTGTGCGTGTGTTATTGTGTGCGTGTCTGTGCTGTGGTGTGAGTGTGTCTGTGCGTGTGTGAGTGTGTGTCTGTGCGTGTGTGAGTGTGTCTGTGCGTGTGTGAGTGTGTCTGTGCGTTGTGTGAGTGTGTCTGTGCGTGTGTGAGTGTGTCTGTGCGTGTGTACGTGTGTCTGTGCTGTGTGTGAGTGTGTCTGTGCGTGTGTGAGTGTGTCTGTGCGCGTGTGAGTGTGTCTGTGCGCGTGTGAGTGTGTCTGTGCGTGTGTGAGTGTGTCTGTGCTTGTGTGAGTGTGTCTGTGCATGTGTAGTGTCTGTGTGAGTGTGTCTGTGCGCGTGTGTGAGTGTGTCTGTGCGCGTGTGAGTGTGTCTGTGCGTGTGTGAGTGTGTCTGTGCGTTGTGTGAGTGTGTCTGTGCATGTGTACGTGTGTGAGTGTGTCTGTGCGTGTGTGACGTCAGAGGTTCTAGTTCCCTTTCCCCTGTCAGACAGAAGCACAGCCAGCCAGCCAGCTCTCATCAGACTGCCCTCTCCCTGCCCTCATCCTCTCTACTGACACATTCTCTCCCCTGCCCCTCTCTCTCCCCCCCTTCTCTCTCTCTCTCTCTCTCTCTCCCTGCCCCCCCCTCTCTCTCTGTCTCTCTCCCCGCCCCTCTCTCTCCTCCACTCCCCCCCCCTCTCTCATCCCTCCCTCTACCTCTCCCTGCCTTTGTATTCCTCTCCCTCTCTTCTCAATCTTATTTTTAGGGCCTGGTTATAGTTGCCTAAATAAAGCTTCTTTCTGTCTGCTCTTGGTGAGATTGTCACGGCTGACATGTCACAGACGCTGATGGGTGCTAGAGAGGAGAGAGAGGGGAGGGAGAGAGAAAGAGAAATGGAGTAAAATGAATAAAGAAAGACAGATGTCAGTGAGGAAGGGAACCAGATAAGGAGACACTGAGGGAAATAAACTAGGACAGTCTGGGGTTGCAACACATCAGTGGAGCTGCTGGGGTTGAACGAAATCCACCCTGTATGAAGCCCTGAAGGTGTAACACTGTCGGACTCCTGTCTGCCTGTCTGGGGGTCTCATGTCTGTCTGCCTGTCTGTCTGTTTATTTACCTGTCTGTCTGCCTATCTGTCTGCTGTCTATCTGTCTGTGTACCTGTCTGTCTGTCTACCTGTCTGTCTCCTGTCTGTCTGTCTGTGTACCTGTCTGTCTGTCTGTCTGTCTACCTGTCTGTCTCCTGTCTGTCCTGTCTGTCTGTCTGTCTGTGTACCTGTCTGTCTGTCTACCTGTCTGTTCGCCGGGTCTAACTCCCTGTCTGTCTAACTGTCTGTCTCTCCCTGTTTGTTTTGCCTCTCAGGTATTGCTGTGGATAAAAACGGGCTGATGTACTTTGTTGGATGCCACCATGATCCGCAAGGTGGACCAGAACGGCATCATCTCCACCCTGCTAGGCGCCAACGACCTCACCGCCGTCAGACCACTCAGCTGTGACGCCAGCATGGACGTCAGCCAGGTAGGGAAGAGGGATGGGCGGAGGGAGGGAGGGAGGGAGGGAGGGAGGGAGGGAGGGAGGGAGGGAGGGAGGGAGGGAGAGAGAGAGAGAGAGAGAGAGAGAGAGAGAGAGAGAGAGAGAGAGAGAGAGAGGAGAGAGAGAGAGAGGAGAGAGAGAGAGGAGAGACAGAGAGAGAGAGGAGAGAGAGAGAGAGAGAGAGAGAGAGAGGAGAGAGAGAGAGAGAGAGAGAGAGAGGAGAGAGGAAAGAAGGGAGGGAGGTAGGCATGGTTAGAAGGAGCAATGCAAGGTTTGTATGATGGGGGGATGGAGAGAAGTAGAGAGGGATGAAGGGAGGAAAGAAAGGGAGGGAGGGAGGATGGAGGGAAGGGAGGGAGGAACAGCTGTGACCGGAAACTTATGTGTCCCTCAGGTTCGCCTGGGAATGGCCAACAGACCTGGCAGTCAATCCCATGGACAACTCTCTCTACGTGCTGGAGAACAACGTCATCCTGCGCATCACTGAGAACCACCAGGTCTGAACACTCCCCTCTGCCCTCCGAGAATGGGCATAGAAATCAAACAAACCCAAAGCCACATTCCTGCTGAAATTTCCCCCGATGGGGATCGGTTTTTATTTGAACTGCTGGGTGTTCCTCAGGTGAGCATCATCGCGGGGCGGCCCATGCACTGCCAGGTGCCGGGTATAGACTACAGCCTCAGCAAGCTGGCGATCCACGCCGCTCTGGAGAGCGCCACAGCCATCGCCCTATCACACACCGGCATCCTGTACATCGCCGAGGACAGACGAGAAAAAGATCAACCGTGTCAGACAGGTAGACATACAGGACTGTATGTACCTCAGATGTCAACAAACTAGCCTGTCAGGATAATGGTGACAGATATTATTATCCTAATGTGTGTTGTGGTCTCCTAATGTGTGGTATTAACGAATCTCTTTCCGATGTCCGTTCTGTTTGTCCCCTCAGGTGAGCACCAATGGGGAGGTCTCCCCTGCTGGGGGGCGGCCGCCTCCGACTTGCGACTGCAAGAACGACGGTCAACTGCATACTGTTTCTACGGCGACGACGGCTACGCCCCGGACGCGGGCCTCAACTCGCCCGCCTCGCTCGCCGTGTCGCGCCCGACGGCACGCTGTTCGTCGGCCGACCTCAACAACATCCCGCATCCGGGCCGTGCGGGCCAACCGGCCCGTGCCCTCGCTGTCGGGCACGGTCGCCAGCCCGTCGGGGGGCGGGGCCCCGTACGAGGTGGCGTCGCCGCGGGGAACAGGAGCTGTACGTGTTCAGCGGCGAGGGGCTCCACCTGCAGACGGTTGAGCCTGGTGACGGGCGAGCCGCTCTACAACTTCACGTACGGCGCGGACGGCGAGCTGGCCTCGGTGGCGGACAGCTGGCAACAACACGGTGCGCGTGAGGAGGGAGGGCCAGGGGGGGGGGCCGGCGGCGGCCTGCTGAGGCTGCTGCTGCTGCCGGAGAACCAGGTGGTGAGCCTGGGGCTGACCCGCCGGGGGGGGCTCGGGGGGTCTGAAGAGCGTGACGGCCCAGGGCCAGGAGAGGTGGCGCTGCTGGCCCTACGCTGGGAACTCGGGCCTGCTGGCCACCAAGGCCGACGAGACGGGCTGGACCACCTTCTACCAGTGAGTGTGTTTGTGTGTGGGTGGGTGTGTGCGTGCGTGCGACTGTGTGTGTAGGCCGTGGCTGTTTGTGTTAGTGTGTGTGTGTGTGTGTGTGTGTGTATGTGTGTCGGTCTGGGTGTGTCTGTGAGAGTGATTGTGCACACAGGCTGAGACTGTCTGTGTATGTATTTGTGTAGATGCATTCACCACGGTGCATGTGTGGCTGTGTGTGTGTGTGTGTGTTCATGCGCACACGGATGGATCTACCAATCCATCCGTGTGAACATGAGACAACGTGGAATGTAAAATGCATGAGGTTCTAATGCTGTGGTTCCCAACCCTGGGATACAACACAAAGAATATGTTGGCAAACCAAAATCTTTTTTAGAAAATAAATATAAAATGCCAAGATGAATAACCTGTTCTCCAGAAAGGCGATGATTGTCAGCGAGGGAGCTTTAAAAGCATTTTTTAGGAGAGATATCTTGCTAAGTCTACGAACCTGCACACCATTGTTGAGACAGAAAGATAAAATCCTCATGCTGTGCACTAATCTATGGCTAGTCCTGGCTATTCTGCCTCTGGCTCCACAATAACATACATGACATATCCTAAATGTGGTCTAATCGGAACGTTTACTTGCAACAAAATATTTCAAATTATGATGATCAAAAACAATATCTTTTAGCACGAAATTGTCTGTGTTTTGTATGGCTGGGCTCCCTTGAGGTTTACGATTTCAAAATGGGGTCACAAGCCAAAAAGGACTGGGAACCACTGTCCTAATCTCACATGAGCTCCCCCTCTCTCGCTCGTTTTGTCTGCCCAACGAAGATATCTTTAAAGTCAAAGTCTCTCGCCCTTCTCTCCACGGCCGATATACACGGCCCACAGTCTCCCCCTGGTGTTAGCTTCTGGGACTGCAGCCTGCTCCTGAGCACAGCCGAGTCTCTGTTGTGAGATCAGAGATCTGACAGACAGGCCCTCTGAGACCGTCTGTGTTCGGTATTCCCTCTGAGGGAGCTTCTCTTTCCATAACATTCTGTCAGAGTGTTTGATACAGAATCAAAGTCCAGTGCAGAACCGTAAAAGTGTTCTGATCTCACTTCCTCTCCACTTAAAAGACTTGGGGAAATGTGGAATATTTACTGGGTGTGTGTGTGTCTTGTTCAGTCCTTGTGTGTGTCTGTGTGTGTGTGTGTTGCTCAGTCCCTGTGTGTGTGTGTGTGTGTGTGTGCTGTCTATGTGTCCAGGTGTGCACCAACCCTCTCTCTGCCTGTCTCCACGTGCAGGTACGACAGCGAGGGCCGCCTGACCAACGTGACCTACCCCACGGGCATGGTGACCAGCCTGCACCGCGAGATCGAGCGCTCCATCAACATCGACATCGAGAGCTCCAGCAGGGACGATGACGTCACCGTCATCACCAACCTGTCGTCCGTGGAGGCCTCCTACAGCGTGGTGCAAGGTGGGGTCCCTCGCACACACACGCGCGCGCACGCGCTCGCGGACACAAACACATGCCGTGTGCACCCGCAGGAGCACACACACACGCGTTCATGCACGCACATATACAGATATGCGCACACACACACCATCCATAAGCACACTCACTACATGCACACACACACACAAAGTACACACACACACCAATCTTGGTATGTGGAGAAATAGATATTCTTCATATCTACTCAAAAGGGTAGTCTTAGATCAGCTTATAGAATATATTTTATTATAAATAATTTAATAATATTAATATTCCGTCTGAAAATAAAGAACCCCAAGGCGCTCTCTCTCTCTCTCTCTCTCTCTCTCTCTCTCTCTCTCTCTCTCTCTCTCTCTCTCTCTCTCTCTCTCTCTCTCTCTCTCTCTCTCTCTCTCTCTCTCTCTCTCTCTCTCTCTCTCTCTCCTTCTTCAGAGTGAGATTACCAGTGTGTATTCTTTAAACCCCCAGTGATCCCTGCTCCATGCTTTTACGTGATGAACATCATTTCAATGAAATTCATTACCTGTCGGAACAGTATATTCTCTTCATTATACCCCAGTGCATACACACACACCACACACACACCACACACACACAAACACACACACACACAGCTCCCATGATCCCTCAGCTTATTCTAGTTTAGAAGGCAGAAAGTGAAGGAATGATTGGCTTCCCTTCCCTTGACCCCACCAATGAGGTGATAGATGAATGAATCCTGCAGGCGGAGCATCACAGAGTGGCTCACTTACAGATTTATATTGAGGCAAGCATCCTCGCAAGCTGCAGTCCTTCCAGCTTCCTCTCTCTGTGTGGGGTGTGCGTTTCAGCACAAAGTTCTGCTGACGTGGGCTGGACTGGAAAACACGCCATCTCTCTCTCTCTCTCTCTCTCTCTCTCTCTCTCTCTCTCTCTCTCTCTCTCTCTCTCTCTCTCTCTCTCTCTCTCTCTCTCTTTCTCTCTCTCTCTCTCTCTCTCTCTCTCTCTCTATCTCTCTCTCTCTCTCTCTCTCTCTCACACATACACACTGTCTCTGTCTTTCGGTCGCTTTCTTTGTCTTCTCCTCTCTCTGTCTCTGTCCCTCTCTTGTTTTCTTCCTCCCTCCCTTCTCCCCGTCTGTCGTTCTGTCCGTCTCTCCCCTGTCTCTCTCCTTTCTCTCTCTGAGCGAGAGATGGAGACATCACTTTGTCTGTTGGAAGTGTTGTTAAAACACTGCCTGGAGGTTTGGAACAAATGGGTTTTATGGATTACTGCCGTTTATGGTGGAGGATCAAAGCCAGCAGGCGTCAGATCCCTCAGCACACACCAACACCCCCCCCCCCCTCCCCCCCGCGCGCGCGCCTTTTGTAAATGAAATAAAAGCCTCTTCCTTTGCATTTGGCAGATATTTTGAAGTGGGGGAAAAACATCTTTATCTTATCTTGATTCTCATTGTTGCAGTCTCTCTCTCTCTCTCTCTCTCTCTCTCTCTCTCTCTCTCTCTCTCTCTCTCTCTCTCTGTCTCACTGCGTGTCATAAATTGCCTCTCAGAAATTCAGTGACCAAACAGGAAACCGGATATTTCCAAAAAAACGGACGGTGCCTCGCCGGCTTCCCTCGCATTTAACCCGAAAACCTGACGCCCCTCTGTCTCCCCCTACAGACCAGGTGAGGAACAGCTACCAGCTGTGTAACAACGGGACCCTGAGGGTGATGTACGCCAACGGCATGGGCATCAGCTTCCACACGGAGCCTCACATCCTGGCCGGCTCAGTCAGCCCCACCATCGGGCGCCGCAACATCACCCTGCCCACCGACAATGGCCTCAACTCCATCGAGTGGCGGCTCCGCAAGGAGCAGACCAAGGGCAAGGTCACCGTCTTCGGCAGGAAGCTGAGGGTGGGTTGAAATGGCATCGCTTCCTGCCCCGTGCTCCCGTGAGAGGAGGGGGGAAGTCGTCCGGTGTGAGCTGTCTGCATGTCTCGAGAACGTATGGGATGTGAGTGACGACAATGCTCTCTCCCCTCTCCGTCACCTTCCACCCTTCCCCTCCCTCCTCCCCGGTCTCCGCCCCTCAGGCCCACGGACGCAACCTCCTCTCCATCGACTTCGACCGCAACACGCGCACGGAGAAGATCTACGACGACCACCGCAAGTTCACGCTGCGCATCATGTACGACGTCCAGGGTCGGCCCGCCATGTGGTTGCCTAGCAGCAGCCTGGCGGTGGTCAACGTGTCGTACTCGTCCACGGGTCAACTGGTGGGGCTCCAGAGGGGCAGCATGAGCGAGCGCACCGAGTTTGACCCGCAGGGCCGCATCCTGTCGCGCTCCTTCGTGGACGGCAAGGTGTGGAGCTACAGCTACCTGGACAAGGTGAGGGACGAGCTGGGATTGGTGGGGAGATTTGCCTCGTCGAAGCTGCGGCGACCGTTGCTGTCACGTGATCAAACCGATATTTCATGTGAAAGTAGTTGTGGCTCATTTAGGATTTGTCCTCCTCTCTCTCTTTTTCTCTCTTGTTTTGTCTCTCTCTCTCTTCCTACCTCTTCCTCTCTCGCTCTCTATTTTCCTCTCTCTCTGTTCCTCTCTCTTTCTGTCTCTCTCTCTCTCCTCTCTCCTCCTGTGTCTCCCCCTTTCTGTAGTCCATGGTACTGCTCCTGCAGTCCCAGAGGCAGTACATCTTCGAGTTTGACGCGTCGGGCCGCGTCACGGCCGTCACCATGCCCAGCGTGGCGCGCCACACCATGTTCACCCACGTGTCCCTGGGCTACATCCGCAACACCTACAACCCCCCCGAGAGCAACGCGTCGGTCATCCACGACTTCAGCGAGGACGGCCGTCCCCAGGCCGTCCACTACCTGGGCACGGGCCGCCGGGTGCTCTACAAGTACGGCAAGCTGGCCAAGCTGGCGGAGATCCTGTACGACAGCACGGCCGTCACGTTCGGCTACGACGAGACGGCGGGCGTGCTGAAGATGGTCAACCTGCAGAGCGGGGGCTTCTCCTGCACCATCCGCTACCGGAAGATGGGCCCGCTCGTCGACAAGCAGATCTACCGCTTCAACGAAGAGGGCATGGTCAACGCCCGGTTCGACTACACCTACCACGATAACAGCTTCCGCATCGCCAGCATGAAACCGGTGATCAGCGAGACGCCCCTTCCTGTCGACCTTTACCGCTACGACGAGATCTCTGGCAAGGTACCTAGCACGTCACGCCGCACACGAGAAACGTGCGTTTTTCGTATTTTGTTTGTATTCCATGGAACTGATTCCAGTCGATTCAAATTCAAACTAAAAGGTTTTACAGAAACTTGAACCTGGCATCGCTCACACAAAGTGGCTCCTTCAAATAGGTTGCAGTTATAATCCTTTTCAAGGTGGTTATATAAGATGAAATGGAACAGGATTAGTATGTTTGGTGTCAGTTGCACCACGCTAAAGGCGTGTCTGGTCCCGTCCCAGGTGGAGCACTTTGGCAAGTTCGGGGTCATCTACTACGACATCAATCAGATCATCACCACGGCGGTCATGACGCTGAGTAAGCACTTTGACACCCACGGCCGCATCAAGGAGGTCCAGTACGAGATCTTCCGCTCGCTCATGTACTGGATGACGGTGCAGTACGACAGCATGGGCCGCGTGGTGAAGAGGGAGCTGAAGATCGGCCCGTACGCCAACACCACGCAGTACCGCTACGAGTACGACGGGGACGGCCAGCTCAGCGGGGTCAAGGTCAGAGGCCCGGGGAACTCCGTGTTTGTTTGTTTGGGATAGCGTTGAAATCCATCGTTTTCAACTGTTTGCGTCGCTGTTCGGTTGGCGTGCGATTGTTGTTTACATGGCGGCCCATGTTAACAGCCTTTATGAACCTCTAGGTCAACGATTGGTCGACCTGGCGCTACAGTTACGACCTCAACGGCAACCTCCACCTGCTCAACCCCGGCAGCAGCGCCCGGCTCATGCCGCTGCGCTACGACCTGAGGGACCGCATCACCCGCCTGGGCGACGTCCAGTACCGCCTGGACGAGGACGGCTTCCTGAGCCAGCGAGGGCCCGACGTGTTCGACTACAACTCCAAAGGCCAGCTGCTCCGGGCCTACAGCCGTCTGCCCGGAGGCTGGAGCGTCCAGTACCGCTACGACGGGCTGGGCCGCAGGGTGTCCACCCGGAACAGCCTGGGGCAGCACCTGCAGTTCTTCTACGCCAACCTGAACCACCCGGCCAGGGTCACTCACATCTTCAACCACTCCAGCTCCGACATCGCTTCACTCTACTACGACCTGCAGGTGAGGATTGGCAGTTCCCTGGTTGGATGAAGGGATGGGTAGACAGATGGGTGGACAGATGGATGGGTTAGGGTTAGGGGTATTGTAGTTTGAGTGGTTTGTAGTTCTGCCTGACTCTTGGCTCCTGTTCCTCAGGGTCACCTGTTTGCTATGGAGGTGAGCAGTGGAGAGGAGTACTACATCGCTTCTGACAACACAGGCACACCGCTGGCCGTCTTCAGCAGCAACGGGCAGATGATCAAGCAGGTAACCGTCACACCTTGCAAGGCCTGTTTCATCCATGTGCGCTTCCAGGGTCGGGGGTTCAGCTCACACATTTGAGTGCAGACTCAGTTCTAACCGTGTCTGAGAAAAACAGACACACCTCATGTCACGCAGATTATTGACCGTAAAGATCTCAAAGCCTTTGTTGAAGAAAAAACAAAAAACAACCCCCAAAAACACGTAACGGGACTTCCTGGTTCGTGTGTTCAGGTGCAGTACACAGCCTATGGGGAGGTCTACCTGGACTCTAACCCGGAGTTCCAGCTGGTGGTGGGCTTCCACGGCGGCCTGTACGACCCACTCACCAAGCTGGTCCACTTCACCCAGCGGGACTACGACGTGCTGGCAGGCCGCTGGACCTCGCCCGACTACGCCATCTGGCCCAAGATCGGCAAGGACCCGGCGCCTTTCAACCTGTACATGTTCAAGAACAACAACCCGCTCAGCGACATGCTGGATGTGAAAAATTATGTGACAGGTACTGCCATTAAATTCAACCATCCGAGTCAAATACGCAAAGGACAATGTGTTGTAAAATGGAGATTAGGTTTCCACGTAAAGGTCAAACCAAATGGTTTGTTGTGTAGAACGCGTTGATGTTCCCTGATCGTAACATGTTTACGGCGCTTGTGAACATCTGCTCGGGTTCCTGTGCTGCAGATGTGAAGAGCTGGCTGGTGATGTTCGGTTTCCAGCTCAGCAACATCATCCCAGGCTTCCCCCGCCACTCTCTCTACTTCGTAGACCCGCCGTATGAACTGCAGGCCAGCCAGGATTGTGAGAACGGACAGGTCAGTCTGGTACTATAGCACCGCAGATCACTTTAAGCCAGGGCTCCTCGATTCATGCATAAGAGCTGCTCTTAGACTTTAAAAATAGGTTCAAGCTGCTCAACATGTTGAGGAAAGGTTCGAAAGTATAAAAGTCAACCTATTTTTTTTATCTCCTAACCCATACCTCTCCTGTCCCTAATCACCCCCTGACTCCAACCTAACCCCACCATTATTTCCCCTAACCCTCCCTCATCCTACCCCCTAACCCCCCTAACCCCCTGACCCTAACCCTTGCCCCTGCAGCTGATCACAGGGGTGCAGCAGGCCGCCGAGCGCCACAACCAGGCCTTCATGGCGCTGGAGGGACGCCTGCTCAACAAGGAGCGCCGGGGCAGCAGGGACAAGCTGGGCCACTGGTTCGGCACCAGCACCCCCATCATCGGCCGGGGCATGATGCTGGCCCTGAAGGAGGGCCGCGTGGTGGCCGGCGTGTCGGCCATGGCCAGCGAGGACAGCCGCAAGGTGGCCCTGGTCCTCAACAGTGCCCTCTACCTGGACGGCACGCACTACACGCAGGACGGGAGGGACTGTCACTTCTTCGTCAAGGTGGGCGCCGCCGACGGCGACCTGCTGGCGCTGGGCCTGACCAACGGGCGCAAGGCGCTGGAGGGCGGCATCAACGTGACGGTGAGCGGGCGCTCCCGGAGGGGCGCCACGGTGGAGTTTGCGGTGCCGTCGCTGGCGCTCACGGTGCGCTACGGCCTCGCCCCGGACGTGGCGGACGAGGAGAAGGTGCGCCTGCTGGAGCTGGCGAGGCAGAGGGCGCTGGCGGGCGCCTGGGCCCGGGAACAGCAGCGGGCGCGGGACGGCAAGGAGGGCGGCCGGCTGTGGACGGAGGGGGAGAAGCAACAGCTGTTGACCACGGGGAGGGTCCAGAGCTACGACGGCTACTACGTCCTGCCTGTGGAGCAGTACCCCGAACTGGCCGACAGCAGCTCCAACATCCAGTTCCTGAGACAGAACGAGATGGGCAAGAGGTAACAGCCCTGCTGGACTTAGTATGTGGGACTGGCACTCCACATCGGCTTCTTTCCTTGTCTCCTTCCCGTCGCTTCTCCCCTACTCCTCTTTCTCCCTCTGCCCTCCCTGATTCCTCAAGCCTCTCTCTTCTCCCTGATGTCGCAGAGAACACACCAACAAACGGGGTTACTCACTGAACACTGCAGGGACTTTTGAAAAGAAGAACTTATCAGAGACAAGTCTTTATCGTTCATTTAACTGCCACAGGCAAAAAAGCAAGTGTTTATTTGAGCGTTTCTTTGTAGAAAACAGACTTTGAAGAAATGGAAAAGAAGCACTGACCAACTTTGAAGAGGTAAATTGTTGCTTAATGAATAAGAAGATTCCCCTTTTTAAAAAAGATATTGATATTTTCACCCATATTTTTTGGGTCCCATTGTGGGTGTGCGATGACAGACTGAACCAGGGCAGAGTTGTGTTGTCCTGGCTTCTCCCCTGGGGCCTGTCTCCCAAATGAACTGGAGGCAAAAGGGACCAATAAGGAGGCAGAGCCACCAGAGTATATCCCATCACAACACTGGATCAAAGGAGAACATCAACGACGACAAGCACTGGAAACGTCAGTTGTGAAATGCTGTAAACGTCGAGTCATCTCACTGTCTCAGGCCTCCCATTCTCCACCACAGAAACGTCCTTGGCTCCAGCAGTATATATTAACTATCAACACTAAACTAACGGCATCCTTAAATATGTTAAAGGTTATCGACTTAGATAAAACACTTTCTTAAAAAAAAAACACAAAGTGGAAAAATCAATGGCTATATCACACTCGGTTGTTTTTATTTGAAAAGGAGGAGAGGAAATATACTACTAAATATGTGTCAGACTACAGTTCAGGGTGTCGCCTATACTCTAGATGCAGTAGTTTTGTACGTTTCAGTCGCAGTAGAATCGTGAGACTTTCACAAAGGCACTTCTGTACAGAACGACCAACAAAACACCCACACCAAGTCCGGAAAACATGCGCAACTAGTTTCAAAAACTATTTATTTTTGACTTTATTCTTTATTAATTTATTTATTATTGTTAGTACTATATGACAATCATGAAGGAGTCACCAGTTTTATTAAAGAAACCAAGCATTAACTGCTTAATTTATTTTCTTTTGTAAAATATGTAATAAATGTTCATTAGGGTTTTGTTTTTTTATTGATTTAAATTTTCTGTCAGAGCAAATACTAGTCACACTCAAAAATAATAATTTATGTATGAAAGTGTTTTAAAATGGTTTATACTTTAAATAAAGTCTTTAAAACTGTGAAACCTGTTTTTCAAAATATATCTCGATGTACAGTGTATAGACTTACCTTTATGCAGCACAGTAGAACATTGTCGAGAATATCAAGTTTTATATTTCTAAGAGGAAGTGGCTTGTAACGTGCAAACCTTTAGCTGGTATTACTACTCTAGAGTTCTGTGACTCTCTAATATCCCATATCTACAGTGTCCACCCCCCTGATGGTTGTTTTCCACGGTTTGTTTTGGTTCTGATGCAGAGATCTTGCTGTCCTAGGTCCCCATACATCGTAGTCAAGGATCCTAGTCACTGTGAAGAGACTCGTGGTGGATGTCATAATGTACCAAATCAGTATTAACGAAGGAACGTGGTTCTTATACACTCACTGAAACGAGACTCTTCGGGGTATCTTATCAATAAAAAACGTAATTGTTTACCTCTGTTCTGTCCCTGTGTCTGGTGTGTTCTCTGTGTTAACCCTGTGTTAACCCCGTGTTAACTCTGTGTTAACCCTGTGTTAACTCTGTGTTAACTCTGTGTTAACCCTGTGTTAACTCTGTGTTAACTCTGCACTCTGAGGCTGTCCCTCTCACCACGGTGTCTTCCACATCTATCTCTTTCTCTCCCTTCTTTTTTTTGGTATGCTCCGCCCCTTCCTGGTCTATATGTGATGAGCAGTTGTCCAGTGTTGTTCTAATCTGCTGTTCCAGGTCTGTTCTGGTCTGACCCACTCTGCTGTTCCAGGTCTGTTCTACAACAGCATCAGGTGCCAGCCTGAAAAACAGACACCCCCACAGCACAGAGGCAAGGTCAAATTCCAGTCAGTTATAAATAAACACATAGACAAACACACGGATCTATAATACACACACACACCCACTCCCTCACTCTCTCTGTCACACACACACACACACTCACAAACGCAGCTTCAATAGTCAATTTCCATAAGGTTCTAACAGGGGCATGTGTTCTCCCTCGCCAAACACACACACAAATACAGATATGCATCACAGGCATGAAACATCAGACAGGCTTTTCAGTCTCAGGAATAATTTATTCTTAATGCAAGATTCTCATGTCAAGCAAAGGCATTTACCAAGTCATTTGGTTTCATCAGTTTATCTGGATTTCACAATTATTTGTTTTACATGTCAAAGGAACGCGTGTTAAAAACAATAATGAAATCAGACTTGTTAAGGTCAGCATGATAACAACATTGCAGGCATCGAGAATACAGTCAATCAAACATAAATCGCCTTCAAAAATGCATTCAGTTTATTGTCATTTGATTCAGCTTAAGACAGATATCAGCAACCACAGCTATTGTGAAAACACAAAGGAGACTTTTCAAGCAATAATCTTCATAACAAGGTGACCATGAAGCACTGTGGAATCCAGTAGTCTTGGTGTCTATGGAGGGAGGGGGGGCTGTGACGGGGTCAGGACCATGAAGTGCATAGGAGTTACGTTTGCAGTATGACCGTGCAAATGTTTAGGACGGGGTGGGACAGCGAAGGCAGGTGAAGTATCTTACACAGGTGATAAGATATTAAAGTGCCAAGGAAAAGTGATCACTACACAAGCCTGAGATCTGTCTGTCTGTGTCTGTGTGTGTGTGTGTTTGTACGTGTGTACGTGCGTGTGTACATGCGTGACTACGCAAAAAAAAAAAATGTATGGGTGTGTTTGGGCGCACGTGTGAGTATCCATCAGAGAGTGTGCGTGTGTGTGTTTTCTTATCTACAGTACAGAGCCTGAGATTAAGGGGATGCTTAGAAGCTTTATGAGGTCAGCTGCTAAGAAGTAGCCCCGAGGATGAGAGGGCAGAGGAGGTGATGTTGGAGGGGGGGAGGGGGGGGGCGGGACTGGAGGGAGGTTAAGGCTCAGAGGGAGACAGGCACAGAGAGGGGAGACTTGGGTCGGGGGGTCGGGGAGCGTTATGTCAGCATGTCCCACAGGCAGCAGCAACAGAGGGCCGTCCAGCAGGCGGTCAGACACGTGTCTCCGGTGTCGTCTCTCCTCCTCTCCTCCACCACGTACACTACGGACAGAGAGGGGGGGGGGGGAGATTTTGACACTGTGTCTGTTACTAGGCCTGCCTAACCCTAACCCCGTGTTTCAAAGTTAGAAGCGTCGCTGCCGTTGCCGTGGTGTAGTCATCGCAGCCCTCGACCCATCAGAAAATACAGTGCAGTTACATAACCAGCGACAATAGAGCAGAAGAGGTCTGGTGTACACAGTCTCTGTCTCACACAGACACAAGCACTCACACACAGGGATTTAAACACACTGCTGCCTGGAGGCCCTTTCAGCTTACCAGACAGACAGACAGACAATCAGGCAGTAGGTATACAGACATGTCAGACAGATAAACAGTCAGACAGGCAGAATATGTGTCTTTCTTCCCTTATGTCTATCAGTCCTCTTTCTCTCTGTTTGTGATTGGTCATGCATATGGAGATACCTGCATAAGGACACACTTGCTGTCTCTCCCTTATTGATACAGTACGAAGACAGTTCTCCATAGTGACTAAAGGGGTGTGAGATTGTGGGTGTGTTTCCCGGAGAACCAGCTAGAGCCCAGATGAAGCTTATTCATAGCTGCTCTCTGGACTCTGATATGGAAGAGTTCCATGTAGCAGAATAAACACAGCAATGTTTATCATGAACTGATATGTGGATTAATCGTTCTCTCAGCACGTCACACGGGCACATCAGGAAGTTACCTTTCACCTGTCATGTGACAAGCAGTCACGACAACTTTCGTGTGGTGCGTGTGTGTGTACTGACTCCAGTGCTCTCAGGAGTAGACCCAAATCTTTCTTTGCATACCACGTTTGAATATTCTCTGGAAGGATAGTTTGTTACCTTTCTCTGTGCTAAAAGGAAGTTAGCCTATGAGGGCTAAAGAAGCTAGCGTGTGGCACCCACCTGTGTTCTTAGGAGCCTCTCCATACATTGGACCAGGAGGGGGGCCCCCCTGCCAGCCGGGCTGTGGCTGCCCAGGGTAGCCTTGGTAAGGGGGCTGTCCAGGGCCGCCGGGGTAAGGGCCTCCAGGCCCCATGGGCCCAGGTGGGTAGTTGGGGTAGGCCGGGTTGGGCTGGTCCATGTTGACAGGGTAGCCCTGGGGAGGGTAGCCCTGGGGGGGGAAGCCTTGAGGAGGGTAGCCTTGGGCGGGGTACCCTGGGGCCGTGGGGCCAGGGCCCGTGTATGGAGGAGGCTGCTCAAAGTTCATCTGAAGACCTGAGAGTCACCTAGACAGAGAGAGAGAGAGATGTTGTATCTGTTAATCTGGTATTTTCAGTAGGCACAGAGAGGAATGTGTGTGTGTGTGTGTGTGTGTTTAGGGACCTGCTCTTCAGGGTCACATTAAGGGGTGATATTCCCAGAGACTACCTAATTACCTCCTCCGAACACTTTCTTTATGATGCAACCACTGCCATGGACACAATGCCACATGCATCTACACAACATAGACAACTTCCTGATCGTTGTGCTATTTTCTTTCTGCAGCCAAGGTTTTGAAAGCGTAACCAAACAACTCAATTTCAGCCTTGCTCTCCCCTTCATATATATATGTTTGTAATCATAATAGCTTTCTAGTGAAAAGGTGTCTGTGTTTGTTTCATAAATATTCATTTTGGGGCTTCCTGAAATGTTTGAAGTAAAACAGGATGAGCGCTGTAATTTTCCACATACAACCCCTCTCTGTGATGACAAAACAGCACCCCTTAAAGGGCACCTCTACATCACAAATTCCTTCTAATGTTTTTAACTACTATGGGTAAAAAAAAGACAAGATTTAACACCAAATGATAATAAAAATACATTTAGGGAAATAATAGTATCAATCAAGCCCAGGATTAATATGCTTGGCTGTGCGTGAGTATTAAACCTACCATTTTAATGCCAAAAATAGGTTTTGGTGTTTAGTTACTTTTCAAGCATGTAAGCCCTTTGCTCACCGTATTTCCCTTTCAGTAAATAGTTGGCTATGTATGCAGTGTTGAGCAGGGGTTAACAGCCTGTCTGGCTCCCCCACTGGGCTTTTGTATTATGTTACTGTCTTTCTTGTAGCTATGATAGGGTGTTGATCCAGAGAGCACAACCTGCAGCGTTTTTGGATAACAGTATCTTCGGTTTTTGAGACCATTGATACAATTGGACAGAAGCTCAGCTTAGACAACTGAAGGAAAATAACCCATTTTAACCATGGGTATTACAATGGCTGTGTCGGTGTAAGAGACGGCAACTGCCTGTGAATGTGATCACATCATGATTCACACACTGATGTGAATCGTACAAGGTGTGGTCTAATCAGTACATAAAGCAATCAGCCGTCAGAGCAGTCAGTGGCCACGCCCCCGCCCGTCCCGTCACTGTGTTACACCGCAGGCTGACAGCGTCAGACACAAAACATTCTTATCTGTGTATAAATGATTAACACTTGGGCTGAGGCTCAACACAGGACAACACTCTGCATGGCGGCTTAGCAGAGAGAGAAAGAGAGAGAGGGAGGGAGAGAGAGAGGGAAAAAAGGAGATGTTGCAGAGTAAACTGTTGATTCAGTGTTACTTGTAAACCCTCAGAGCAACACTGAATCGACCGCAGGCTGCTTTTCTTGAACGTTATTAAAAGGGATCTTTGAAAGCAACTCTGATTCTTTGAAAACGTAGGCCTAGTCCTAGCCTCTAAGGCATTTGTTCGGTCACATGGTATGTTATGGGAAACTGTAAATCCCCAGGAGGGAATGCCACAACAAACGCAGTAGGGAGCAGGGACAGAGCTGTCAGTGTGATGTGTCCAGCAAACCTAATGGCTTCCCCTGTCTTTCTTGCTCCCCCTATCAACATGTTCCATCCAGCTTGAGTGCTCTCACTATACACAATCAGGGCTTTGTCTTCGGGGGGAGGGCTGGAAGAGTCGATCCATTCTTCTTCCGTGCGACCAGTGGTGGAGCTGAAGAGAGCCTTTTCTCAGCACCTCCCTCTGGTACCTTGGACTGTTGCTAATCTCTTCTTCTTAAAGTAGAAGATTAGTAAGAACCTCAGTGCTGCATCTGGGATCGTCTGATCACATACAATAGTGGACCCAGTAGTACCACAAAAACACCACAAGTGAAGACACATCATAAAAGGCTGTTATATATATATATATATAAATATATTTACGTGAACCAGATGCATTTCACTATTTACTTGGGGTGGTGGAGGTAGTTTTGATCTTTGTATAGTTTGGCTATTCTCTCTCTTTCTGTCTTTCTCTCAAGAGCACACTATTACTGTGTGTGTACGTGTGTGCACGCTTGTGTGTAGTGTCTGTCTTTGGAAGCAGTGAACCATGATATGGCATGATTGTTTTCCACAACACTGCCACGGCACACACACAGGTCACTTGTATTCTTCAGATGTATGTCATAACTATGCCCTCCTCTAGCATAAATCTAATGTAATCCATACTGTATTGACCAAGTAAAAACAAGCAAAATGGCAGTAGGGGAGTGAAAGATCAATAGAAATGTGATGATCGACGACCTAAACGATGCCTCTACACTTCCAGGCCTCTCTAGCTCCAGGTGACACAACATCTAGCTCTTTAGTTATCTAACTGACTACCAAGACTCTGGTGAGGGTCGTCGAGATCACAAGGGATGTAATTAGCAGGGAAACCATCTAGAGAAAAAAACTGATCTGCACCTAGTCTACATCCGTCCTTTCATCACGCTGTTCAATCTTAGGGTGATACTACAGGTCTCCAACTGTTTGTGAGTAAATGGTTTCTTTGGGAGTGAGATGAAATGTAACACGGGCTGCTTCTCCAACTAACTACTAGTAATTAATAATTCACCATGGTTATTGTGGTTGAATGGCTCTTTTAGAAGCCGAGAGACGTTTCACGACAGGATAATATGCGATATTTCTTCGACCAAATCGTCGGTTAATATAGCCTAATGTAAGGCATTTAAATCAAACACGTTTAAATTCCTCACAAGCTTTGTAGTTTACAGTTCTTCCAACAAAGTTAACCGGTTTCATTTATTTTATGCACAGATAACACCCAAATAGAAACATTTCAGTGCAAAACGTTGAGCAGAGCCAATACTAGCCAACGTTGACAACCAGTCCCCATCTAAATATTGTGTTTTGATATGGGCAGAGCAGAACATTTAAGTCGTATAGCCTTGTATTTAGCAAGCAGCCTACTCTATGTCTAAAAAATAAGCCGTGGTCGCGTTAGAAGCAATAGAATATTATTATAAGAACATGATAAAACTCGCACCTGCACTGGGCCTGGGCCCAGTGGACAACGGTGTCGATTTGCTATTTTCCAGCCGGCAAGTTGATGAGCTACGTTCACGAACATAAAATAAGCCATAGACTACATACCTTATTGAAAACTGTAGTCGTGTCTTTTATTTATTGTTGTAACTCGAAGAGTTAAAAAAAAAAGATCCTTAAACGTGCTGTGTATTATTTCAAAATCTTTACCGCATTGTGGACCACAACCACCTCGTCTTCTCTTAAAACATAGTGCGTATCTTTTGTGTGGGGGGCCGTGACGTCATCTAGAGCAAGGGGTAGCAAGTGTCGGAAAAACGGTCCTATCGCACTTACCGCGTTTTCCATTGATTGGTTAATGGTTGAGTCTGTAGCCACTCTCTACGCACCTCGATGAGAACATAATGAAACTCATCGGTGACCGAAAATCAGATGGGTCGACTAAAAACACATCATAGACAGATGTGACGAAATACGCACGGAACTGAAAGATGACTGGTCAGAGCAGCGTATAAAAACTATATATTTATGGACCTTGGTGGATAAATGACTGAATGAAAAAAATTAAAAGACTTAATGGAATAGCCTATAGTCACATTTAGTCGATGCATTCCACAAAAATGTATTGCATAATAAATACTTTTTAGTAATTTTTCTGTACTTACTTTATTGAAGCTGCCTCTTCTAACACCATATTAAACATAGGCCTATATACGCTTTTTACGCTTTTTTAACCATTCACACTTGACATAAAGTAAATTCGTTTTAAATGTGGTTTACATTTGGTGCAGTACCTGTTTTAAACCATCTGGGGGCAGCATTGTCTCACTTTCGCTGGGCCAAGACAAGCCTGCGTTGTGCTGATGAGAAGAAGCCTAAGGGATGAATCCATTGCATGAGTCTTAACCCTCACATTGTCCTGGGGTCAACAACCACTAAATCATATTTAGATCTCAAAAACTGATGTAAAACATGAATCTTCCTAAAATGAGCCAAAAAATTCACATTTTGGGAAATTATATTTATTTTACAGCGTAACTCCCCCCAAAAATGGCTTAGGAGGTTGAAATTACCTGAGAAAATACTGATTGGGGTTGTACCATTCAGTCCCTGTGAGGTCTAACCATATCAGGAAGGGAAAAGGAGAGCAAAAGGGAGAAATACGACATAAGACCAGGTAATGTTTTGTCTATTATTCATTTAAGTTTGTATGTTTGCATTATACGGATGCTGGAACGAACAGTAACTAAAATATTTTGCAACCAGTCTTGAAATCAACTTGTTGGAGAAAGGTGTTTAATTTGGCAGTTTAATGTTCATGGTAATATGACAGCACCACAACCTCTTTGATTTAGTTTAAATGTGTCTGTAGTCTGAGTGGCCTTCATGGGTTTATAACTTTACCTTTGGGCCCTTTGGTGGATGCCAGATAATTAACAAAACAGCTGATGTTGTTAATCACTATTTGGCTGTATTCTATACTGTGCCAAATTTCACATTAGTAATCAAAGGTTGAGTTGAGTTATGAGATCAATTAGACCCTGGGTCATAATGACCCAAAGGTAATAGGTGTTACTATATCTTAAGACAATAGGAGGGTTAAACACCTAGCTGACCATTACATTATAGTTCATCTTAAATGTCAAGATTCTCTAGTATAGCCATGGAACAGGCTACAAGAGGCAGATATCATTTATTACCCAATACCATAACCTATGGTATTGGGTAATAAATGATCTAATCCTTCTTGCCATTGTTTAACACAGACCATTCATAATAATTACATGCAGCAAACTGTTAAGAATTCAAATAAATCCTACAGTGTCACATCCTTCAGGATACTATAAAGCACACACACACACACACACACAAATATATAAACACACACACCAGATTGTGAAACACAGTGTCATGTGTCTTCACAGATCTGTGTGGCAGCCCTAGACAACTGGGAAAGCCAGTCTTGGTTAAAACAGTGACTGAACCCTGGACCAAAACATGCCCATCCATACTTTCAGCAGGAAAACCAGTAGAAGACCTTAAAGGAAGATTTAAAAAAGGCCCATTATATAAAATAAGATCTGGACTATTACAGATAAAGTGTACTTAAATGGCCTTCTGCCAGAGAATGTTTGATGGCAGTGTGTCCAAATATATGTGGGAGATAGATTGCAGATCTGCCAGACACCTGTCAGCTATCTGCTGTCTTGTGAACCCACACTGTCCCATATGTGACATAACATCCGTTGTGTAACAGCTGATGGACCACACCAGACTAGAAAACAAACTCAAACTCATTTGACAGGCCACAGTCGTGTTTTGCCTATCGTCGTTTGTATTGTTTTTATTGTGGACAACTTGATGGTTGATGGTGCGGTAGGCGTGGTCATCGGCCTCTTGGTGAGACAGGATGGTTCATGCCCCTTCAGCTGTTGGTCACGGGACAGATTGTTGTCGGATGTTGTCTTTGGAGATGAGGCACAGCCTCCTCCCCCTCTTTCCACCCCCCCCCCCTCTCTCTAAACCTATGTATAGTGAGATGGTGGGGTTTAGAGTGACCTGGTATTTGCTGGCTGGTGGTGGGGGTGAAGTAGGGGTTGGGACAATAAGACTTGCATGTTAATAAAATGACCAGACAAACTATCCCATTGATGTGAGTTGCAGGGTGGCCTTACGCCCCCTAGTGGAGAAGGAGTGGAGATGAGGAGGAGTGAAGTGGTGGAGGTGAGGAGGAGTGGAGGTGTGGAGGTGAGGAGCTGTGGAGGTGAGGAGGTGTGAAGTGGTGGAGGTGAGGAGGAGTGGAAGTGAGGAGTTGTGAAGTGGTGGAGGTGAGGAGGTGTGGAGGTGAGGAGGAGTGGAGGTGAGGAGGTGTGAAGTGGTGGAGGTGAGGAGTGGAGGTGAGGAGGTGTGAAGTGGTGGAGGTGAGGAGGTGTGGAGGTGAGGAGGAGTGGAGGTGAGGAGTTGTGAAGTGGTGGAGGTGAGGAGGAGTGGAGGTGAGGAGTTGTGGAGGTGTGAAGTGGTGGAGGTGAGGAGGAGTGGAGGTGAGGAGTTGTGGAGGTGAGGAGGTGTGGAGGTGTGGAGGTGAGGAGGTGTGAAGTGGTGGAGGTGAGGAGGAGTGGAGGTGAGGAGGAGTGAAGTGGTGGAGGTGAGGAGGAGTGGATGTGTGGAGGTGAGGAGGTGTGGAGGTGAGGAGGAGTGGAGGTGTGGAGGTGAGGAGCTGTGGAGGTGAGGAGCTGTGGAGGTGAGGAGGTGTGAAGTGGTGGAGGTGAGGAGGAGTGGTGTGGAGGTCAGGAGGTGTGGAGGTGACGAGCTGTGGAGGTGAGGAGGTGTGAAGTGGTGGAGGTGAGGAGGAGTGGAGGTGAGGAGTTGTGGAGGTGAGGAGGTGAGGAGGTGTGGAGGTGAGGAGGTGTGAAGTGGTGGAGGTGAGGAGGAGTGGAGGTGAGGAGGAGTGAAGTGGTGGAGGTGAGGAGGAGTGGATGTGTGGAGGTGAGGAGGTGTGGAGGTGAGGAGGAGTGAAGTGGTGGAGGTGAGGAGGAGTGGAGGTGAGGAGGTGTGGAGGTGAGGAGGAGTGAAGTGGTGGAGGTGAGGAGGAGTGGGGGCTTCACAGATGGCGTGGAATATAACAGCAATCAGAGGCACATGGTGTGGCCTTCTGTCCAATGCCTGACCTCACCTCTGGTGTCACTCTTGTTAAAGCTCCGTATCAACATTGCTCCATCTCTAACCCGCCCTTTGCTCCATGTTTTCACCCGGACCTTACAACATGTTGTTTACTAGAATCTGTGTATGGTAATGGATCCTTGGGTCACCCTGTATGTGTAGAGAAACATATTTTCAAAATGCAGTGTGCTTCTAGTGAAAGGCATTCACATGTTGTAGATGATAGACTTCGGACCTGAGTGTTGGTGTGTGTGTTTGTAAGATCATGTGTGTGATCTTGATACTGTATGTGTGTGTTTGTGTATTTATAAGTTAAGTGTGCTACTATGAAATTGGTCTGTGTGAGTGTATGTAGGTTGTTTTGCAAAGCATGTTACCCAGCTGTCCTCCTCCCCCCTACGATTTATGATGTATGTGACTAAACATGCTGGCTGTTTACACTCATCACCATAGCGATTCGTCCAGTGCCATCAACATTTGGAGGTGGAGTCGACAAAAATAGCTGCTCAGACGAACTCCCTCCCCCACTAGAGAACTGTCAGGGGACAGGAAGGAAGGTGGTGAGGGGGGGGGGCTCAGGGAGATCCATGTCCCTTTTGATTAGCCCTAAAACGTACAGTATCAGCGTTAATGTACTCCGCATATATGCTTATGTAAGTAAGTGTGGGCTTGGGGTGTGTATATGCATGGGCTACATAAATAGATATATGCATGGGCTACATAAATAGATATACCGTAAATGTCAGTCACACACACACACACTGTCTGTGTGTGTGTGTGTGTGTGTGTGTGTGTGTGTGTGTGTGTGTGTGTGCGTGCGTGCGTGTGTGCGTGTGTACGTGTGTGTGTGCGTGTGTCTAAGGAGGAGATGTGAGAGCTGAACTATCAGTTCACTGTGGCCTCTTTCTGTGTAATCCCTGATAAATCAAGCTGACAGTCAGAGCTCTGTCCCTCAGAGAGGGGATCGCTTCATCACAATCACAGGAGACGGCATGTGACCATATCCACCTAGCCAGCTGGAACCTGGCCCTGTTAACACACGCACGCACGCACCGCCACACTGACGCACACACACACACGCCCGCGCTCCGCAAACAATACATTTCGTGCCCCTGTACGCCATCCAGCTGTCTCGATTACAAACAGAACATTGCTACCCGACACACACACACAGCCGTGTGGCTGCGTGTGTGGCTGATAGGTAGTCATGAGGTTCAGATTGATCCTGGTGAGGGCCGGGGTGGTGTGCTGAGGTCAGCAGGTCCATGGGAGCAGAGCAGCTGCCCAGTTTGTGACCCACATCCCACAGCAGAACCGGGGGGCATGGTGTTGTCTTAGTCTGGCTGCGTACAGGGCCCCAGTAGGAGGGGCGTCTGCCCCAGAAGCCTGCTCTGATGTTTCATATTGTCCCCAGTGAAAACGCCACTTCAAACACATAAACCCTACCCCATCCCTATATAAACATGCTCTAGATACATACATTTGTTTCTATCCGCTTTGATAGTCATGGTAGCAGGCCAGAGAGAGGATGCAGGGATTATCCTGACTAGCTGGGTATACAATATGTCATATAGGCCTTAGCTCAACTCTAATGCCCAGCTCTTACCTAACTTCTACATTTCTAACTTAACTCTGGTACCAAGCTCTAACTCTAGTAACCATGCCTAACCCAACTTTAGTACTAGAGCCCTGCTCTAACTGTATTCTCTATTCCTCCATAGTGGATAGGTGCTATGAATGCATGGGGTCATGATACGCATTCTTCATAACGTGTTTTCATGTTCCTGTAGAACCCGCCTGGTTAGATGGTGTTAAAGATCTGTCTTGGTTGTAATGCTCTGTGAGTTACATGTCTGAGACCACTGTTGAAGCCTGGAATGTGTGGCTTAATTTATGGTATGTCCACATGGTCATGTTCCATACATACGGCCACCCAGTGGCTTATGTAAGCGGGGGGTAACCTGTTTCTTAACTTCAGTGTGGCTGTTCTATTTTGACACTGCAGTGTGTAATGGCCTCACCTTGAAGGACTGTCCTAAGGTCGCTCACAAAATCAGTATTTGGTCATTTGAATTGTAATTGTTGTTTTTTTCCCCTCTACTCAATGTTTTAGTCAACATCGTACCATAGGGCAGAGCAAAGGACATATGACACTTATGCTTATTGTTGATGTTTATTATGTTATGTTTCTGATAAGAGGAGGCAATGCAGTCGTGATAACCTCCAAACACAGGTGTGTCTCATGGCTGTACATTTAACTAGGTCAGAGAGACAGAGAAACGTTTCCAGGTGATTCAAATGAAAATGATATGGTAAGTTTGTTACCAGTCTCTAAACATGGCAGTGTTGTATTTAGACAGAAATCACGCAAATCAATTTCATGTTTGTTTTTTCATTTTTATTTTTCACAGACCTTATTCCTCCTTCAGAACACAAGGAAGAGCTCATCCACAGCCTGTCTGAACTTAACTCCAGGACCAACTTACATACACCTCCAAAATGGAGGAAAACTCTTAAAAAAACTATTTTGGCAACACAGCCCTTAGCAAACATCCCTGCTTTACAAGTACTTCTCTTGAATCCCTCCCTCCCTGTTAAAAAATATAAAGTACCATAGTCATATTTACAACACGGGAAAAAATGTCCAGCAAACAATCTGATCCTTTCTTCCAGTTACAACTCGAAGTCTGCAACCAGTCCTCTATTAAAACGCCCTTTTGCACTTTACTTTTTTTGTTAGAACTCAAGGGGTCAACGACTCCCAATAAGATTAGTTGTTTCTCCTTTTTTTGGTTCCTCAAAAATATGTTTGAAAAAAAGAAAGTTGAAAAAGAGTGTTTAAGGCGTGCGGGTCACGAGAGACAGCAGAGGTTAAAAACAGCTCTTCACAGGAACCTCAACTGGCGCTCACATGTCCATCTCAAACTGGCTGTCATCTACGAGAGAAGAGGGAGAAAGAAGTTAGCCATCACAGACAGACAATCAATCAATCTTTACTTGTCAGCACACAGTCCTACCACACCCGAATAACGCCTGGGGTGAAAGGGGGCGTAAGGCCATCCTGCAACTCACATCAATGGGATAGTTTGTCTGGTCATTTTATTAACATGCAAGTCTTATTGTCCCAACCCCTACTTCGCCCCCACCACCAGCCAGCAAATACCAGGTCACTCTAAACCCCACCATCTCACTATACATAGGTTTAGAGAGAGGGGGGGGGGGGGGGTGGAAAGAGGGGGAGGAGGCTG
Organism: Osmerus eperlanus; assembly: GCF_963692335.1. Classification (NCBI taxonomy): domain Eukaryota; kingdom Metazoa; phylum Chordata; class Actinopteri; order Osmeriformes; family Osmeridae; genus Osmerus; species Osmerus eperlanus. The sequence continues at coordinate 5,141,697 of NC_085030.1, read as the reverse complement.
TGCCTCATCTCCAAAGACAACATCCGACAACAATCTGTCCCGTGACCAACAGCTGAAGGGGCATGAACCATCCTGTCTCACCAAGAGGCCGATGACCACGCCTACTGTCCTCTCCTGCTCCTCTCCTCCTTAATCTGCGCTCATAGCTAGCTGATACCCTCAAGATAACAACGTGGACTGATAGACCAACGGCCTCCCATCTCAAAACAACGATGATTGTCCTTAAGAGTCAGCTTGGACCCTACAGATAACCAGCAGGCAGGGAGCTCACTGGGGGAGATGCAGAGAGCGGGGTGCCAAGAACCAGATATACAAGCAGCACAATCCAACAACGGGTACAGGTACAGGCCGTAAAGTGGGCCGTTGGTGTGGTGTGTTGCGGTCACTTCTACGAGTCTTATGCAGGCTAGCTCAGGTCTAAAAGGCAGCCCTGGCCTAGTTCAGCTCAAGTGTTAAAACCCAGCTGCATTCCAGGAGAGCCACTAGTAGACTAGAATAGCACACGGTGCTAATGTCTGACAACTCTGCCGCTTTGCCTCCTGCCCCAGAGCTCGACGAGCTCGGGTTACGATTCTGGCCAGGCCAGGCCTGGGTTGAAACAAGTGCACGTTTTACTGCTCTTACAAGCAGCGAGCCAACCACGTCTAGCATTGCCCGCACGGTCCTACACAGGCCTACAGCTGCAGTGCATGGACATGTCGAGTGGCAGCTAGCAAAACATGGCAAACTCTGCTCAAGGGAACAGGCACAACAGCAGTTCCATTCGAGGTTTGTTCCAGAAATCGAGGTAGGCATCCTGGGCTCTGGGAGCTGGGTCCTGTTTGTACTTGTCAGGCCTCGCCTCCACCTTCCCTCAGTGTCGTGGAGACTGCTGACGAGTATGTGTGCGTACGGCATGTCATGCATGGAGTTCTCTCCATCTGATAAGACTTCCTATACACTTCCGTTCCAAATCGCCACTCTATCCCTTCTCTGCAGAACGCATGAGTCTATCGCACAAACTATCCCCCGTCGCACAAACTATCCCCCCCCCCCCTCGCATTAGTCTGTTGGACAATTTTCTGCAGGAAACCCTGGAGTCTCTCTCCAAATCATAAGACTTCCACACCTAAGGGTGCGTGTGTGAATGAGAGAGGGATTATTCACCAGCCAGGTCTTTCTCCTCCTCCTCCATCTCTTCCTTCAGCTCCTGGAGCTTGCCCAGGGGGTGCAGGGCGGGAACGGTGACCCCAGGGATTTGGGGGAGGCAGCACGGAGGCGTGCGGGCGATGGGAGAGTTTCGACAGTCCAAGAGAAACTTCCTGTCGTAGATGATGCGGGTTCCTGTATGAGAAAGAGAGAAGAGGGGGGGTATGAGGGTTAAGATAATTTGGTTACTAGTTTCTGCACTATAAGCAAGAAGGTCACAAAAAAACAATAATCTCATTCTGAGTCACTGACAAATGCATTTTTGCAGATTGTGTTCAGTCTTTGTCTTCCATTTAAGTTTTTTGAAAGCAGAAATCATTTCCTCCCGGGATGGGTTGTAACAGTAGGGAGGTTCCTCTTAGGCTTTTGAGGAAAGTTAAAAGACATGGCCAGCGGCTTTCTTATGAAGTGTGTGTGTGTGTGTGTGCATATATATGTGTCCCTACGGCCCCATGGCCAGGGCTGCTGGACGCATACCAAACACGCCCTGTTCTGAGCACAAGGATGGAGGGGGAGCTGTGGGTTGGCACAGCAGAGTCTGTTCTAGGAATCTCAAACACAAACACATTCTCTCCCAGGGCCAGGCCAGGGCCCTATCTGGCTGCGGCAGCATGGGTTAAGGCTGTTGGGTAGCTGCACAGGGGGACTGGGGGGGGGGGGGGGGGCAGGTATGCAGGCCCCAACCACCAGCATGGTCAAACAGGCCGTGTCTCTTTAAATCTCTGGATTCTCCTGGGTGCTGACGTGACAGAAGGCCAACAACCAGTGACGCGTCGTGTTGTGGCGTTTCTGGTGAAGTTTGCCCAGGACAAGACCACGAGGCCGGGGAGTGGCCGGTTCCCCTTTGTAACTCCACACTGGAGTTTGAACTGTATCAGTTCCCTATGCTTCACACCAGTAAAAAACATGTTACGTAATCACTGCCTGTTGTGCAGCCTGTACTGAACAAAAGGGGAGTGTGTGTGAGAGAGAGGAGAGGGAGTGTGGGGTGGGTGGAGGGGTAGAGAATAAGAGGAATGCAAGTTAGCTGCACCCATGCCATGGTTGCTAACGTAGCTATGCAGGCTAGTTATGCAAAAGGGCCCAGCTCTAAACAGTCTTGTCCAAACTCTTTGTTCAGTGGAAACCTACCCTCAATGTGATCTAATGTAACATCAGATAAGACGTCAGACGGCAGAGCCCACCGGGACACAACAGGCTGTCACAACAGCAGGCCCACGGTCACAAGCCAAGCAAGGGCTAGCATTTATGCAAACATGTCGATAAGCATCAGTGACTAGTCCCTGTCAGAAAAGGGGGTGGGGCGAAATGTGTCCACATTCAACCATAATGTATATGGGACCGACAGTTCAATCCGGGGGAACTAAAAACACAAGAACCAACCTTCCGTCCCCCTCCTAAGGCCTCCTAAAAGTAACCATTCTAAGACAAAGACGAGGATTTCACACTATTCCTTCCTTTCTCTTACTTGGCTTGCTGCTAATCTTTCCCCTCCTTCCCACGTCCACCTTTCATTTCCTTTCCCAGAACAGAATGTTCTCTAGAATTCCTGAAATACAGTGGAGAAAGATGAGGTGGGGGGATGTACATTTTGCTATCCCCTCCCCTCCACCTCCCAATCATCTTGCAGCTCTGCCTGCAGCAGTCACATGGCCATGTGTCAATAACTCCAAACATCTTGTTGTGGTGTACTTATCAGTGTTTGCTAAACACAGACCAGACAACAATTCCTAGCCTCTTGTATTCCATAGCCAACAGATGCCCAAACTTGTTTCAAAACAATATCCATCTTCTCTCACTCACCTGGTATCTATTTACATAATGCGACTGTTTTGGTGCAGCTAGCCTACTTGATCTCATGCAACATATCAAAATGCTTTTGATTAGCCACCATACCAACAGCCACTCTTTCTTAAACATCTGACGTTCCACACGCATTTACATGAAGTAAACTTTATATCAGTCACAAATCAAGTGAGAAGTAGAGCTAAGCCTTTTGACGTTACTGTAAATGTGGGTGAAACTTGCGTGTTTAGCAGTCTACCATATTTATTGCGCGTTCACCACGTCAACAATAACGAGTTAGCTAGGTCAAAGAAGAATAATGCACTGATGTTCAGGCGCGTGGCAGTTGTTTACTGTGTGACATGTATGGGTGCAGATTAACATTCGATGCAGCACAAACAAAACCGATCCATTACATGAGAAACATCCGACATTCAAAATGTTGACGTTCACGCTCAATCAATTACTAAACTCAATTCCAATCCATTCTCGCAACAGGTCTCATAGCAGTTAGCTTCATGTTAGCCAACAACACAGCTAAATGTACATCCAACCAGACTGGGTTTAGACACTTACCCCCGGGTGTTGTAGAGAAAAGAGTCCCTCCAGGTGTTTGACTGTAGCAGTCTGGCAGCTGGGACCAGTCCTTGAGAGTAAGAACCCGTGTGGGAATGGGACAGCTCTTCACCTGTTTGGTGTTGGTTGACATCGTGGAGGTCTTGCAACAAAGATGTTGTTGGTAATTGCCTTCTTGGGCCGCCTGAGTTTAGGCTTGCAAATCTGGTTGCCTCTTCTAGCTAGCTAGCTAGCTAGTACCTAAAACAAGTAAGAAAACAAGATTGTCCTTGTTTTATAATATTCAACAACAGCTGAAAAGTTGGTAAACAAGCTACACACGCTTATTTAACTAGCTGTAACGGAAAATGTCGAGAGGCTCTCTAATCACAAGAATATATGAGTTTGCTCGTTTGACTGTTGTGACCATGTGCGAGTAGGCTATTTAACATAACAGCGAGAAGTGACTCGGGTCGTGACGTGCCTGCTATCACAGACAACGAGTCACGTGGCACTGTTTCAGCAATTGCGCTCTGCTCACCCACGAACCAGTGTTACCTAATTACATTATATTGATTAAATATATTATTGTTTGTGCACACACGACCCTTACTCGGTGACCCATGAAAAGCTTAACGGAGCGAAATAGACGTGAATTCGATCAAGTGAAGAAATCCCACTGGACACAATTGGACACAAGGGACTGCCCGCATATAAAACCATCTAAACCATATACAGTGTTAGATCAAATCCCGGGTACGTGTGGTACACAGCAAAGGGCAGGCTACACATGGTAGCGGAGTTTAGTTCGAAACAAATCTACTTTCGGAACTAAAGGTCGCCACCTACTGGCAACAAATATGAATGTATTTCTACACAAAATGAGGTTTGCACAAACATGAATTGTAAGATAAATGCCACTACCTCCCTTTGAAGGCCATGAACTGTAACCTGCATATCTCACATATTCTGAGATATATTCTCTTGTTTCTGAGGCTTCTTTTGAGGACCAAAGTAGTCAAAATTAAATTGGCCAAGTAATACAATAGGCTACATACAATTTGTCAGTTAATGAGGCTGCGAGCTTCATGGGAAGACGCAGTAGTTTGTGGGCTTATCGCCATCCAGTAAAGATTCTAAAAACATACATTCTGTTCATTTGGGGAAAAAAAGAACTGCCTATGTGACGGAAGCATGCAACGAATTGCATTCTACTCTACTAAATTCCCATTGTTAAACGCGCAGCAGCAAGCTCTCTTCCACATTGGAGAGCTTGATTGAAATGTCAAACTGTGTCAATGTCAAATGCAAGCTACGTCAAATGTCAATAATTTTACATTTAATTCATTTGGATGACTCTTTTATCCAAAGCGAAGTACAAATAGTACAGAGACAATATTGTAGAAGATCAAGAATCACAAGTGCATACTCGGTCAGTGTCAAGGAAAAGTCTGTATTTGCTAGCAACATCGTTAAGTAACATCTCAGCTAATGTACTACAATCCTACAATAATTCAAAAAGTATAGCAACCTTCACATCTGATGAATATAAGGTGAACTAAAATAGTAATACAGCAGTGCAGTCTTAGCATCTCAGTTCATCAACTAGCCTTACAATGACTTCTGCATTACAGTAGTGCATAGTACCATGCCTAGTACAATGCAGCAGACAGAACATATCTTTGCGTCATCAGCTACTCATGAGTGCAGTTTCATGGCACCAACATGGCAAACAAGAATATATGACACATAATGAATGAACATAGCGCCCTTCTGTGTAAATTGTAGTACATCCATTTTGCCTAATTGCATCATGCTGTGTTCATATAATTGCTGAAATGATCTGGATTACATACTAGGCCTTCTAAGAGTTGCCTTTATGGACTCCCATAACGGCAAAGGACATAGGGTTGGATCCGCAAGTTTGATTTTTGGAAATGCTGGAAGAATTACCATGCTGCTTTTGTTTCTACTGACACCATTGGTTATAATGTAAGGAAAACAGAAGCTGAAAAGTGATATTTTTACTCTCTTTTGTACTCTTAGTACAAAACTGTACTTAATAAAATGAAATAGAACTTGTATGGCTCTTGTTCAAGAAAACAAATCAAGGATACTGATAAAAAATAAGTTGTGCTGACATAATGAAACAATTAGGAAGTGTGTTGTCAACCTCATTTCCTGAAGAGATCAGCAGAAGTACAAAACAAACCAATGGATTCATCTCGATTGAGAATTGCTTGCATTTACTGACTGCCTAAACGTGTATAATTTTTAAGCAAACAAGATTCCATACACGCATTCACACTAGTTTCTTCATTGTGTTTTAGCAAGCCTTAACATAGCCATTCATATATTCTTCATGACAGTCTCTCAGGAAGTGTATTTGCTGTATTTTGGTGGTGACACTGAACTGCTTTTAGCTCAACACCATCTCCATGGACTGAGGAGGAATCAGTACTGTTGGTCCCCTCCAGAGTATACTCAGTACTAGTTTTACATCTCCCCACACACATTTTGGCGAAACACCTCCAAACCCTCCTGTTAACATATCCATACACAATAGGGTTGATAAAACTATGACTGAAAGCAATGCATTCGGTGATCTGAATGGCAAATTCCAGGTTAAGGTTGGAGGTACAGCTCCATGCTTGCCAGATCTGCACAGAATACAGAAACAAGACACAGTTGTATGGAAACCAAAGTACAAAGAATACTACCACAACCACCAGGAGTTTGTGAGCACTTGATTTCCCCCGCGGAGCAAGCTTGGTCATGGCACAGCAGACTCGCAAGTAGCAGAACAGAAGGATTGAAAAGGGTACGAGAAAGCCAAAGATGTTCAGCTGAAACTTTTTAAAGATCATCCAAGTAGATGGGTGGTGGTCTTCTCCAAAATGGTAGGTGCAAAGTTTCTGTCCATTGCTGTTGACCTCTTCGACAAAGGTCCAAGATGGTAGTGCAGCCAATGAAGATAATATCCAAATCACAGAGCAAACTATTGGAAGTCTTACTGGTGATGAGTAGGTCCTCCCTGACAAGTTCCATTTCACACCTAAATATATCTCCAGACCTAAACAAATACTAAAAAGTATACTGCTATACATAGTAGTAGTGTGAATAGCTGTGACGGTCTTACAGACAATGTTGCCAAACATCCATTCACTGTGAGCATAAATAGCATAAAACGGCAATGTGATTGTAAACAAAATACTGGAGATGGCAATGCTCATAGGTAATATCTTTTGCATAAGTTTTGATTTGACCGAAGAGAAAATAAAAAGCGCATTTACGATAATGCTGAGCAAGCAAATAATGCTTTCAGTAAGGACTAGAAAATTCCGCCCAAATGCTTCGCCCTGAGTATTTTCACATGGCCAAAAACCATTCATATAGTCATAATAATAGCTGTAATCATAGCTTACATCAAAGTAAGTGTCATTAATTGAGGACGAAGTTTCCATAATTTCCATGGTTGTTTTGCCTATTAGGAGAAACATGAAATTGTTTTCAAAATCAAACACTGTATGCAAGTATAAATAAAATGTTTTTAAAATACGTAAAATATTTAGCCTACCTGATAGCATATCTAAATGTCACAATTTGACAACAGAACATCTTCTGATTGGTACAGAACGGCACAGCAATGGGCAGACTCCAGAGTGAAGGAAGTCTGAAATGCTACGGTAACTTCCTATCTTCCAAAGATATCTTCCACTACACCAGTCTATTCTGCTTCCTCTGTTCATGTTAACTCTTTGGGCTACTACTGATTACCATAAATGGAAAAACACAAACATTTTGTGTAAATAAGCAAACATCTAGAACCTTACATAGGCTACTGTAAGATTAAACTCCCGGTTAGGGTTGCAAAAGAATGGAAAATTAACAACATATTTACAGTCATTTTCATGGGTCTCATGAGATAGAGCCCCAGAGAGAGGGAAGGAATTGATCCGAGGATTGATTTCTTTCAGATGCAATCTTCTCTCTAACTCATCTCATGACAGACAACCATGTGTATGTGTTGTGTGCGTTTGTGTTTTCATGTGTGTGTGTTTGAGTGAATGTGTTTTCTTACCTGAAAGGTAGTACTCCCAGAGATGGCTGTCGCAAACTCATGGCACTCAACATGTCTGGTCTGGTGGACACCCCCCCACACGGACACACAAACACACACACACACACACACACACACACACACACACACCTCCACGCAGAAGACGGTTGAGTGGGACAGGTCAGACAGTACTTAACAGGTGGGCTGAGGTTTCCATCTTGTGGTAATGCAAGGAACTGCATCCCTGGCGTCAGGACATCCTAACATGGGCTGCTTACTTCCTGTGTTTGAGTTCTTACTAGGGGTGGGGGATTGTTTTTTAAATTTTATGTAGGCATATATTGAATCCAAATTTGATTAAAAATTGAAAAACTCGTGAGTTACCAAAATATTCCCACCCCTAATAGACGGTAAGCTGTACATATCTGTTTTAACCATGTTGCAGAAACAAATTGTGGTGTAGTGGGTTGAGAACAAGGGCCCAAACCACAACAACCTGGGTTCAAATCCAGCACAGAGCGTAGTACCAAACACTTCCGTGGGCCCAGATCCCTGTAACTGCAGCACACTCCCGGGTTGGGGTGTCAGAAAACCAGAAGAAAGCAGGGTTCCCCTGTTAGCTCACTGGGTTAGTGTGCATGCTCTAAAATCTGGGGCAGTACCGCAACAGCCTGGCTTCAAACCAGCCTTCACCCTTTTCTGTATGTCTTCCTCCCTCTCCATTCTTTTCCTGTCACACTTCAATTAACTGTCCAATACAGCATGTCAGACACAATCCACAACTCAATTAACTGAGGGAAACAACCACACAACAAGTGCGTCTAGTTTCCTACAAGATGTTGTAGGAAAGGTTTTCAAAACTGTCTTTGGTGAAATGGTTCAAGCAAATGAATAATTGAGTGTCGAACTTCACAGGGATCTTCTCATAGACAAACATCAGCCATGCCCGTCGAGTGTTTGCTTCCTTGGGAAGACTATGAAAAGTGTCAGCATTCCCTGTACAGTTTGGAACACTGCATTTACCACCGTGGTCCATTTTCAATATCCTTGAAAAACTTCCAAACTTTCTTCTTTGCAATTCCCGTAGAAGTACACAGAGCATAAAAAAAATATTAAAAAAGTAATATTGAATCAAAATTTGATTAAAAATCGTGAATTGATTTTTAATCGAATCGTGACCCCAAGAATCGATTCGAATCGAATCGTGAGGTACCAAAAGATTCCCATCCCTAGTTCTTACCCTGCTAAACTCAAGACACCAGCATGGTCTCATCCTGGACAGCTGACTAACCACACTGTGACAACACACACACACACAGGTAGAAATGTGCATGTATCCTAGCAGTGAGCTGAAAGGCTTCATTCCTAACAGTGTGTGAGTCCTGGGTTGAGAAGGGCTCCCAGCCTGGCTGTACCTCCTGGCATTAGTGGCATCGCTGGCCACCAGGATGCCCCAACTGTACTCAAGTATTGTATATTGTTACTGTAAAATAATAATGACTCAAGTAGAAGTTAAAGTAAAGTAATCCAAATAATTACTTGAGTAAGTGTGAGTGTATATCTAGTGAAAAGACTACTCAAGTATTGAGTTACTTCAGACAATATGATTCATCATTGAACACTATTAACATGAAGATGGAAAACATATGCATGTCTCAAATGTCGTTAGCGTGGCACTCCTACATTTGTTTTGGTGCTTCTAGAGGAGTCCTGCTTAGACACTCATAACAACTCCAAGGTAATTAAAACCTTTATATCATCTAAATCACGGCTTTGACAGTCTGTCAGAGAAAAGAGTATTCATCGGGTAAAATGGGGTAATTAGTCCCGCCTAAGAACAATGTCTTACTAGTACTGACACAAAAAAAAGAAATGTTTGGGGAAACGAGGGTATGTGGATGATGATTGTTAAGGCAAATAAACTGTAAGGTAATGAACTGGCTACAAATTATATATATTTAGCTATTTCATGAAATGTTTTATGTATTTTTTTTGTTTGAACTGGGGTAACATGGCCCCCCAAAGGGGTAACTGGCCAAGGGGGGGTAGTTACTCCATTAAGGGTTCACAAGTGTAGATTTTAAAGGGGTCCAGTTGCCCCTAACACACTATTCAAATTACTTCAGTTTCTTACTAAAACTAGCTAACGTGGCAAACGTTAGTAAACACTAAATAAATAGGCAAACTATTATTATACCTAGCCCTGTAACAGGACCTCAGGGTTGTTCTGACTCTTCCGAATCACCCGCCGTTGTTTCAGCCACTCATCCTTCTGTGAGCTGCGACTGGCTTTGTTTGGTTGGGGAAACGAAGTCATGTGGGGCTGTGACAGGGCCAGAGCAACGACTTTGGCTGTCGTCTGGGGGAGCCTGCAAGCCTGGAGCATTGACAGTTACGGCCCTGCAGGCTCTTCTTCTATTCTCTCTTTCTCTGAGAGAATGAATTAAACAATACGTGATTATATATTTAAAAAAATGGGTATGGCATATAGGCCTATAAACCTACAAATAAAAGTAACGAGCGGACTGTAGCCAATAACGGAGTAAAATCAACAGATTGTCTTCACAAATGTAGGCTATAGAGTAAAAGTAAAATGTTGCATTAAAACTACTTTTACAAGTACAATTTATTCGAAAAGTTAACGGGTAAATATAACGCGTTATACCCAACTCCGGATTTAAAACCACTTAGGACTTTTGATAAATGGGATAGATAGACCGCCAGGAATCACCTGAGGGGAAGACCAACAAATGCTTTTTGCCTAAAAGCCTGAAACTGGAAATGTTTTGTGGGGGAGGTCAGGTGGGCCAGTGTTGCTGACCCCCCATACACACACAGTATTTATATGACTTGCTCCCAGCTTCTTAAATTGAATTATGAACACACTGTATCAAAACAAAAATACGAATAACAAACAAATGGCTTCTAATCAGGGTCCACTTTATTTTAACTTCAAATTGAATCAAGAAAGTGCAAAGCAAGGGTTTGTTACAATGCAAAGGTACAGCCAAGTGCATTCATGACTACATTGCGTTAGCCTAGTAGTGCTGGTTGTCTTTGCTTTAGCTAGTCTGCCTCCAGCGACTGGTCCGTGCAGTGTGGGTGTAGGAAGGTCCGTCAACACTGACTGCTCAGCCAAAAGTGGAGTTGTTCCATGCAACGTTTGCTCCTTCCATGTCAAAGAAGTTCACATAGATCCTGGAACAGAAGCAGGATACGGGCCATTTAGCATGTCTCTGTACTAACCATGTTTAGCACTGGGATGAAACGGCCAGCTCAGTGAATGCTGCGTGTTGCTTGTGTGTACGCTCACGGTTCAAGCAGTCATGTAAGTGTAGGCCTTTTGTGCACGTGCAACTTCGCATGTGTCTGTGGTACCTGTCTGGGGAAATGCTCAGGTGTTTGTTTAGCAGGCCACACAGTAATTTGGAGTACTGTTTGTTCTGAGCTCCACTGATCTTCCCGATGCTGTGCAGCGAACAAAGAGCGCAAGGGTCACCCTTTCCCCCGAACATCATCATCTGGTCGGGGACGATGTGCACAGCAATGTACTGAAGAAACAGACAGACACACACACAGTTTATGTATATATATATATATATACTTCATATATATATATTATATATGAATGTGCGCACTGCGCAGCCGTGACTGGTTCGATTTCACAAATACACAACGTTGTTGTACAATCATCCCAGCGTCCTAGTTAACAGATCAGACCGATTTGCGCATGCTCGACGTTCAATAAGCAGTATCCCTCGAGGATACGTAGTCTATGTAGTCTATGTAGTGCTGGAAATGGTCTCAAAACTGACCTGTGCAGGTTTGCCCATAGCTTTAGCCAATTCTTCTGTGGCCTCCGACAATAGTGCAGGTGGAACATCACTCTTGGCCACATTAGTATTCACCAAAAACATCGGCATGATTTCTTCTTTCAAGTGATTTCTTTCTACCTCACAGAAAGCCTATAATGACGAGTGCCGACAGTGCGTGCTTCTCACATAGGGCTTCTCATGCAAAAAAGTATTTCTTCTTCGGGAGAGTGCTTGATGCGATGACCGACACGTAGGCTACTGCGCCCCCAAGCATTCTGGAGGATGAACCCAATTTTGGAAAATAAAACATGTAAGTTAACTACAAGGCAAAAATCCCGTTATTTGTGCTAGTTTTTTTTTAAACTTTTTTTGTATACGGATTCGAATAACATGAACGTTTTAGAGGTTAATAATTGCCTCTTGCCCACTTCAAATCCGCCGGGTGCGGATGTTCTCGAGTGTACGGTAGCGTGCACTGCGCATGCTCGCATGTCGTCAAGCATCCTCCAAGAGGTGGTGAGGAGGAAAACAGTGCTTGGAAGGGAGGACGTAAAGTTGGATTTATATTCCCTTTGTCATTACCGTCTCCTGGCTCATCTACAGCCGCCAGAATTGTCGTGAGTCTTCGAAACCAAGCTGCATTCCGCTCTGATAGCTTATTTACTCGATCTGCGAGAACACGGTACGTACGCTTTTAATCGCTAAGCTAAAAAACGTAGTGCTGCTTAGCTCCACAAGGCTCACCATTGCCGCGACGACGCTAGCTTCCTGCTACACTAGCTCCAAGTTCGAGAAGGGTGGCTGCCAGCTAGTCCGAATACAAGTCGTCTAGCGCAGGCAGCTGCCTCGTATTGGTGACCTATTATTAATGATAAGTTGGCTAGCGAGATCGTATGCCTTTGTAGTGCTATCGTTTACAGTAAATGACTGTTTAATTTTGACCTTAACTAGCTAGCAGTCCAACTAGCCTGCTAGTTTTGCGATAACATTCAAATGTTAGCGAGCTGTTGTCAATAGCTAAAGACGGTAATGCATTTCTAAAGTTGTTAGCCATTACTGTAGCTTGTTACCGTTTATAACGTGGATTTCATAACGCTTCTGAAGCTAACGTGGCCATATTGTGTGTTTTAGGGCGCAAAATAACTTTGAATATCACCCCGATCGAACCCATGGAGGACTCTGTGACAACGTTCGAGACCCACCTCACCGCAGTCATGGACAGTCTGATCCGCGCGTCAGTGTGTGAGATCACCAAACTGTTCCAGGACACGGTCAACGATTACCTGGTGGAAATCTCTCTCAACAGGAAGGAAAACGATGCCCTGAAACTTAGACTCAGACTGACCGAAAACAAGTTGAGAAACGAACGCAAGTACGGAATGGGATGGGCAGCGGATCGTCGCAATTCCGGTCTGGCGGTGACGGAGGACGGTGGGCGGAAAAAACGAAAAATGGAAGTGCCCCGTAAGTGTTCATATTTTGTAAGTATAGCCACAGAAGCATCACATACCATAATCGTATCAGGCTAGCATGTGTTTGCCCTGTGCGTTATAGAAAAAAACATGCCTAAGTAAGTAAATGCATACCATTTTTGTTCATCATTGTGCATTTGTTGTTAAAGCTTTACATCCATGTAATAAAACAAGCAAAATAAGGTTATAATTACCCTGTAAAAAAAGAGAGTACAATGCTTATGTGACGACGGACATGTTTTGTTGGACGCCATCTGGCAGGAGCTGAGCTGTCTTTCTCCCTCCTTCCTCCTCCTCCCCTTTCCCTCCTACTCCTCTCTCCCTCCCCCTTCCTCTGTCCTTCAACTCCCCCGCTCCTCTCTCCCTCCGCTGCATTCTGTCCCTCCCACTCCTTTCATTTCACGCACTCCCTCATCCGTCTGTGCTCCCTCCGCCTGCCCCCACCTCCTCCATTTCTCTCGCTTCCTCTCCCATCCCCCCCTCTCTCTCTCTCTCCTCCCACTCCTCTCCTTCACGCTCTCCTTCCCCTCCCCCACCTCCTCTGCCACAACCCCCCTCTCTCTCCTCCCACTCCTCTCCTTTGCGCTCTCCTTCCCCTCCCCCACCTCCTCTGCCACAACCCCCCTCTCTCTCCCCCCACTCCTCTCTCCTTCGCGCTCTTCCTTCCCCTCCCCCACCTCCTCATTCCCCCTCCCCTGCCCCCGCTCCTCTCCCCACCCCCCGCTCTCCTCCCACTTCTCTCTCCTCTGCGCTCTCCTTCCCCTCCCCCACCGGCTTCACTCCTTTTATGCTTTGTGACTCTCCCTCTACCACCTCCTCCTCTCCCGCACTGTGCTTCTACCCACCCCCTGCCTCCTCCACTTATCTCTCTCTCTCTCTCATCTGTGCCCCTGCCTCACCCTCCTCTCCTTCACGCTCTCTTCCATCCTCCACTTCTCCCCCCTTCTCTCCTTCATCATGCTCTCTCCTTTCTCTCTCTCTCTCTCCCTCCCTCTTACCCCGCCTAATTATTACCCTCACACCCCCCCCTCTCCCTTCCGTGCTTCTCTCCTCTGTCCTCCCTCTCCTTCATCACGTCCTCTCCCTCCCCTTTTTCTCTCTCCCGCTCCCCCCCGTCTGTCCCTCCCCCTCACCTCTCCGCCCTCTTCTCTCGATCATGCTCTCTCCCCCCGCCCCCCCCCCCCTCCACACTACCTCTCTCTCTCGCCCTTGCTTGTGCCCTCCTCCCGCCCCCACCACTTCTCCGCCCTCATCCCCCCTTAATGACACATTCTCCCTCTCCTCCTCTCTCCCTGCCCCCACCCTGACAACGTCTCTCCCCCCTTCTCCCCCGTCCTTCTCCGCCCTCTTCTCTCCTTCATTACGCACTCTCCTCTCTTCTCCCCTCTCCCTGCCCCCACACCAACCACCCCCCCACACACGCGCACATCTCTGCCCTCTTCTTTCCTTCGTTACGCCCCCCCCCCCCAATACTTCCCTTCCCCCCCTCCAATACCCACTCCTCCTCCTCCCTCTCCCCAACTCCCCCCCCAGGAGGCCAGCAGAAGCTAGGACCGGCAGCAGCCTATGGGAAAGGCTGGCCCGGAGGCGTGTGGGAGGAGGGAGGAGGTGCAGCTGCAGGCATGGTGGCTGGAGGAGGAGGGAGGAAGGAGGCCAGGGAGATGTACCTCATCCAGTTCCCCGGGGAGGAAGAGGAAGAAGAGGAGGGAGAGGAGATGGAGGAGGGGGAGGGCAGCCTTGCCGGAGAAGGGGAGGAGACGGGCAACATCAAAGAGGAGGTGAGAGCGAGAGAGAGAGCGATAGTGGAGAGGAGTAGCTAGGAGAATGTGGCACAGCATCGCTGCGTCAGAGAGCAGCTTTTATAAAAAGAACAACGTGTGTGTATATCCGCATGGCAGGAGAGCGCGCTGTGTGTTCCTGGTTGTGGTTTGGAGTCCCAGCGACTCCGCCGTGTTGGGTTCTGAAGGGAAAAGTATTGATTTGCTATTCATGTGTCAGTAGTAGCTGAGGAGCTCGTTCACCGGGGCACTCCAACCTCAAGTGTAGAACATGAAAGTACCTTTTAGAGGGGAAAAGCTGATTTATATTCCTGCACACGCCAGAGAGGACTGACAGACATGTTAGCTGTTTATGTCAGTAACGTTTAAACCGTACACCCATACACGCTAGTGTGAAGTATATCCATATCACTTGGAACCTGGGTAATGTAGTCTTCTGGTTGTTGTCCCTATAAATAGTCATTAGGTGTTGTTGTTTTTTTGGTGCCTGATCTGTAGTTCTTGGGTAATAGTTTTCTTTGTTTGGGTAGACTGGAGAGGTGGAAGGGAGATACCAGACAGCGTCTCTGCGGCTGATCAAGGAAGCCCTGAGGATGGACCCACCTGATCACACCGGGTCCAGATCCCACAGCGAAGGTACCAGGGTCATGAGGTCAACTAGAGACCAACCAGAACCAAAACATGATCATACATATGCTCAGGCTCGACAAGGAAAGGGAACTCTAACTTGTTTCAAAGATGCGAACCGTGGGTTAATTGCATTTTTACCTCTCCTCTTCCCTCTTCTCCACCAAATCCCCCGCACTTCTGTCCACCTTGCTCTCGCTCCTCACAGCAGGAGAGGTGGAGAGTCCTGCAGGGCCAGACGGAGCCAAGCGCTCCCTGGCGGCGAGGTCAGGAGAGGGGAACGAGGAGGAGGAGGGCTGGGAGGTGGGTTCTTCCCCCACAGAGGACTCCCAGGGAGGGATGAGCGTGGAGGAGCTCAGCGGCCTGGAGACTGCCCTGAGGGCCGAGAGGGGCCGGGAGATAGCGGCCCTCAGGGGCCCCTCCCACCCCGTGACCCCCGACCCGGAAATCGTCCCCGGCAGCGAGTACAGCCTGGCCCAGAAGTACATCGGCCTGGACGGGCTGGAGCAGGACGGGGGCCTGGAGCGTCCCGAGGCCCCCGACGGGGAGGTGGTGGGGCCCGAGGGGGCTCTGAGGCCAGGCTGGGTCAGGAGACTGAGGGACGGGGAGGAGGCGGGGCTGGAGGTGGGGGTTGAGGCTGGGGTCGGGGTGCAGGCGGCGTCGGTGGAGCTCGCCGGCCACGAGGAGGCGCATCACCTGGAGGGCCCGGGCAGCGTGGACGACAGCGGGGAGGAGGAGACGGGCGACCTGCTGCACTTCTGCCCCCACTGCGGGGGGGGCTTCTCCTCCGAGGCCGAGCTGGAGGAGCACCCCTGCCCCCTGGGGGGCGCCCACCTGGCGGGGGCCGGCTCGGAGGACACGCCCTTCCCGTGCGCCTCGTGCGGCAACACCTTCAGCCACGCCTGGGCGCTGAAGAACCACGAGTGCGCCTGCGCCGCCGAGCGCCCCCACCACTGCGAGCTGTGCGGCAAGCGCTTCACGCACACGCGCTCGCTGGAGCGCCACCAGGCGGTGCACACGGGCGAGCGGCCGCACCGCTGCCCGCAGTGCGGCCGCAGCTTCAGCCGCCTGGGCAACCTGGAGAGGCACCTGCGCATCCACACGGGCGAGCGGCCGTACGGGTGCGAGGCGTGCGGCAAGCGCTTCAGCCGCGTGGAGTACCTGAAGAGGCACCAGCTCATCCACAGCAGCGAGAGGACGGCGGGCCACCAGTGCGCCCAGTGCGGCAAGAGCTTCAGCGAACCGGAGCAGCTCAAGAGCCACCAGTGCTTCATCAGCATCTGACCTCCGACCTGCTTTCGCCCCTCGCCCCCCTCCAACCACCCCGACCGGTGGTCCGGGCTGCCGTTGAAGGATGCAGAGGGTGTAACCCCGGGTGATGAAGAGATGCCTGCTCTTGTTGCCTCCCGAGGGGACTTTTAAAGTTGGCTCCCGTTCGATCGATATGAATGGGTTGTGATGACTGTGGATGTACGATGAATATGCTGATTTGTCCTTGATTGAGAAGGGGATCCGATTGGAAGAGATGCCCTACACATGGTGATTCAGAGACGTTTCCTTGTCGTGTCGAATAAAGACGTTAATTGTACATAGAGATACTCGTCGTGCTTTTAAATTATGTTCCTCGACATTGTACAGTGTATCTTTGTATGACGATATGTTTGTTTTCTCTTGGAAAACATCATGGTCTTGTTTTATTTCAACAGCGAATAAACATTTGGTCTTTTGTACGGTTGTATTTCTGTACTACTTATCTTGAATAAACAGTTGACTTAATGCACTTGCTTTGTTGTGTCCTTGAATCAATAGTCTGAGGTATAAGAATAGTATGGTCCATTCATCCATCCATCATCTTCCGCTTGTCCGGGGGTCGGGTCGCGGGGGCAGCAACCTAAGCAGGGAGGCCCAGACTTTCCTCTCCCCGGCCACTTCCACCAGCTCTTCCTGGGGGACCCCGAGGCGTTCCCAGGCCAGCCGAGAGACATAGTCCCTCCAGCATGTCCTGGGTCTTCCCCGGGGCCTCTTCCCAGTGGGACGTGCCCAGAACACCTCACCAGGGAGGCGTCCAGGAGGCATCCTTATCAGATGCCCGAGCCACCTCAACTGGCCCCTCTCGACGCGGAGGAGCAGCGGTTCTACTCTGAGCCCCTCCCGGATGACCGAGCTTCTCACCCTATCTCTAAGGGAGAGCCCGGACACCCTGCGGAGAAAACTCATGTCGGCCGCTTGTATTCGCGATCTAGTATGAATGAGAATAGTATGATTGCTTTTAAAATTGTATTTGAATTTTTTTATACATATATAACTGTTTCATAGTCATATAGCTTATGTGTGTCCCCAAATCCAACTCAAGTTGTGGAATAGATATACAGAACAATATACAGTTAGGTCCATAAATATTTGGACATTGACACAATTTTCATCATTTTGGCTCTGTATACCACCACAATGGATTTGAAATGAAACAATCAAGATGTGCTTTAAGTGCAGACTTTCAGCTTTAATTTCAGGGTATTTACATCCAAATCAGGTGAACGGTGTAGGAATTACAACACATTTGATATGTGGCCCCCCCCCCTTTTTAAGGGACCAAAAGTAATTGGACAATTGGCTGCTCAGCTGTTCCATGGCCAGGTGTATGTTATTCCTTCATGGGAGTTCGTTATTTCATTGACAAGGAGCAGATAAAAGGTCTAGAGTTCATTTCAAGTATGGTATTTGTGTTTGGAATCTGTTGCTGTCAACTCTCAATATGAAGTCCAAAGAGCTGTCACCATCAGTGAAGCAAGCCATCGTTAGGCTGTAAAATCAAAACAAACCTATCAGAGAGATAGCAAAAACATTAGGTGTGGCCAAATCAACTGTTTGGTACATTCTTAAAAAGAAAGAACGCACTGGTGAGCTCAGCAACACCAAAAGACCCGGAAGACCACGGAAAACAACTGTGGTGGATGACAGAAGAATTCTTTCCCTGGTGAAGAAAAACCCCTTCACAACAGTTGGCCAGATCAAGAACACTCTCCAGGAGGTAGGCGTATCTCTGTCAAAGTCAAAAATTAAGAGAAGACTTCACCAGAGTAAATACAGAGGGTTCACCACAATATGTAAACCATTGGTGAGTCTCAAAAACAGGAAGACCAGATTAGAGTTTGCCAAAAAACATCTAAAAGAGCCTGTACAGTTCTGGAACAACATCCTATGGACAGATGAGACCAAGATCAACGTGTACCAGAATGATGGGAAGAGAAGAGTATGGAGAAGGGAAGGAACTGCTCATGATCCAAAGCATACCACCTCATCAGTGAAGCATGGTGGAGGTAGTGTTATGGCGTGGGCATGTATGGCTGCCAATGGAACTGGTTCCCTTGTATTTATCGATGATGTGACTGCTGACAAAAGCAGTAGGATGAATTCTGAAGTGTTTCGGGCAATATTATCTGCTCAGATTAAACCAAATGCTTCAGAACTCATAGGACGGCGCTTCACAGTGCAGATGGACAATGACCCGAAGCATACTGCGAAAGCAACCAAAGAGTTTTTTAAGGCAAAGAAGTGGAATGTTCTGCAATGGCCAAGTCAATCACCTGACCTAAATCCAATTGAGCATGCATTTCACTTGCTAAAGACAAAACTGAAGGGAAAATGCCCCAAGAACAAGCAGGAACTGAAGACAGTTGCAGTACATTTACATTTACATTTATTCATTTAGCAGACGCTTTTATCCAAAGCGACTTCCAAGAGAGAGCTTTACAAAGTGCATAGGTCACTGATCATAACAACGAGATAGCCACAAAACATTGCGAGTAGCCAAAACATGAAGCACACATTGTGAACAACCAAAATAAGTGCCAAAGGGAAGAACCATAAGAGCATGTAGTTAAACAAGTTACAATTAAACAACATGAACTGCTTTAAGTGCAAGTGTACCTGTGGAAAACAATATAGGTAGAGCAAGTAGAGGCCTGGCAGAGCATCACCAGGGACGAAACCCAGCGTCTGATATCTATGGGTTTCAGACTTCAGGCTGTCATTGACTGCAAAGGATTTGCAACCAAGTATTAAAAGTGACAATTAGATTTATGATTGTTAGTTTGTCCAATTATTTTTGGTCCCTTAAAAAGGGGGGGGCACATATCAAATGTGTTGTAATTCCTACACCGTTCACCTGATTTGGATGTAAATACCCTGAAATTAAAGCTGAAAGTCTGCACTTAAAGCACATATTGATTGTTTCATTTCAAATCCATTGTGGTGGTATACAGAGCCAAAATGATAAATTGTGTCAATGTCCAAATATTTATGGACCTACAGTTAGGTCCATAAATATTTGGACAAACTAACAATCATAAATCTAATTGTCACTTTTAATACTTGGTTGCAAATCCTTTGCAGTCAATGACAGCCTGAAGTCTGGAACCCATAGACATCACCAGACGCTGGGTTTCGTCCCTGGTGATGCTCTGCCAGGCCTCTACTGCAACCGTCTTCAGTTCCTGCTTGTTCTTGGGGCATTTTCCCTTCAGTTTTGTCTTTAGCAAGTGAAATGCATGCTCAATTGGTTTTAGGTCAGGTGATTGACTTGGCCATTGCAGAACATTCCACTTATTTGCCTTAAAAAACTCTTTGGTTGCTTTCGCAGTATGCTTCGGGTCATTGTCCATCTGCACTGTGAAGCGCCGTCCTATGAGTTCTGAAGCATTTGGCTTAATCTGAGCAGATAATATTGCCAGAAACACTTCAGAATTCATCCTACTGCTTTTGTCAGCAGTCACATCATCGATAAATACAAGGGAACCAGTTCCATTGGCAGCCATACGTGCCCACGCCATAACACTACCTCCACCATGCTTCACTGATGAGGTGGTATGCTTTGGATCAT
The DNA here is from genome assembly GCF_963692335.1 of Osmerus eperlanus. Lineage (NCBI taxonomy): Eukaryota > Metazoa > Chordata > Actinopteri > Osmeriformes > Osmeridae > Osmerus > Osmerus eperlanus. The sequence continues at coordinate 5,121,538 of NC_085030.1, read as the reverse complement.
GAGCAGTTCCTTCCCTTCTCCATACTCTTCTCTTCCCATCATTCTGGTACAAGTTGATCTTGGTCTCATCTGTCCATAGGATGTTGTTCCAGAACTGTACAGGCTCTTTTAGATGTTTTTTGGCAAACTCTAATCTGGTCTTCCTGTTTTTGAGACTCACCAATGGTTTACATATTGTGGTGAACCCTCTGTATTTACTCTGGTGAAGTCTTCTCTTAATTTTTGACTTTGACAGAGATACGCCTACCTCCTGGAGAGTGTTCTTGATCTGGCCAACTGTTGTGAAGGGGTTTTTCTTCACCAGGGAAAGAATTCTTCTGTCATCCACCACACTTGTTTTCCGTGGTCTTCCGGGTCTTTTGGTGTTGCTGAGCTCACCAGTGCGTTCTTTCTTTTTAAGAATGTACCAAACAGTTGATTTGGCCACACCTAATGTTTTTGCTATCTCTCTGATAGGTTTGTTTTGATTTTTCAGCCTAACAATGGCTTGCTTCACTGATGGTGACAGCTCTTTGGACTTCATATTGAGAGTTGACAGCAACAGATTCCAAACACAAATACCATACTTGAAATGAACTCTAGACCTTTTATCTGCTCCTTGTCAATGAAATAACGAACTCCCATGAGGGAATAACATACACCTGGCCATGGAACAGCTGAGCAGCCAATTGTCCAATTACTTTTGGTCCCTTAAAAAGGGGGGGGCCACATATAAAATGTATTGTAATTCCTACACCGTTCACCTGATTTGGATGTAAATACCCTGAAATTAAAGCTGAAAGTCTGCACTTAAAGCACATCTTGATTGTTTCATTTCAAATCCATTGTGGTGGTATACAGAGCCAAAATGATGAAAATTGTGTCAATGTCCAAATATTTATGGACCTAACTGTAACTGTATGTATATATATATATATATAGAGAGAGAGAGAGAGAGAGAGAGAGAGAGAGAGAGAGCGATATTGACACAGTGTTGTATACCTCTGAAGTTATGTGTGATAATATATGTGCTGTTCTAAATCTAAAGGACTTCTGTCGTTGAACATCATGAAGTCAGATCAACAATGGTCTCTTTCCAGGCAACAGAAACTAGGCATGCTTTATTAGATTCACACAGATTTGTTTGCAGTAACCTTATTAAAACAGTGTAGCGGTCATTACGGCTGAATCAGGCTAACTGTATTTGGGGAACATGTAGACACAGGGGCTCACTCTTCTCCCAGGCACTGCTGAGTGAACAGGTGGATGGATATGGACAGCCTCTGCCGTAAGATATCCTCCAGGGTGTCCAGGGACATCCTCCTCACATCGTACCCGAGAGAAGGGCCCTTTGCCTTGGGATCCACCGGAACAATCTCCCCCCCGCTCTGTTTGTCATTCCGTCCCACCGCTGCATGCGTGGGGAAGAAGGAGGCGAGCGAGGCGGGGAGGCTGGCGTCGTGGACGGGGCAGCAGTAGGCCGACCACATGTACTCGGGCACGGCCACGCGCTGGTTCATCCAGCGCTCTGTCACATACGGCACGGCCCCCGTGATCACGTACGCGGGGCCCGCGCAGTAGGCCCCCAGACGGGCCTTCACCTCGGACTCCAGCTGGGCCCAGGGGCCAGAGTTGGAGCCTTTCCGCTGGGGGACCACGTTGGTCAGGGTGAAGGTGGCCTTGCGGTCCTCTTGGTTCTGGTGGTGCTGGCTGGGGTTCAGGTGGCCCTTGGTGTAGGAGGAGTTGGCGTAGTCCTGGAGAACCGCCTGGCTCTCCACAACGTTCTGGTCCACGGGCTTCTTGCGCGGGAAGTGTTTCATCTCCGGGCTGGCACCGGTGAATGCAAGCTAAGAACCCAAAGAGAAGGAGTTTAGTTCCTGTGTTTTATGACCATTCTATTGTGTGTGTATGTGTGTGTTTGTGTGTGTAAAGAATGAAAGAAAAGAGAGAGAGAGAGAGAGAGAGAGAGAGAGAGAGAGAGAGAGAGAGAGAGAGAGAGAGAGAGAGAGAGAGAGAGAGAGAGAGAGAGAGAGAAGGAAACGGAAACCGGAACCTCACCCACTAGGCCTACAACACGTAATCAACAAAAATTACAGTTGAGGTGAGATACCACGCAATTGGTTGCAACAGTTTACTTTTCCCCACACACTCTCCTTCTCTCTTGCTTTCTGTCTCTCTGACATGCACACACTTTGTGCAATGTTTTATGAATAGTTTAATACATTAATATCTTAATTAAAAGTAATTTAAAAAATCTTGAAAACATTTCTCATCACACACTCGCCTGTGGTTCATACATCCAGTTGCTCTTGGGTCGTTTCCCATCACCATTTGTAAACACGTATGCAGAGTAGAGGGGAACTCTCCACTGGCGCTGGTACAAACTGGCAAAGTGGTACTGGTTCCGGTAACGCTGGCATATAGGCTGGTACCCCTCACTCCCTACACCTAGTGGAGGAACCCCCTTGTAGAAGGACTGGAGGCAGGGGCTGAAGTCTCCCACCTCCCCCAGGGATAGGCCCCCGAGACCGGCCAAGAGCAGGAGCAAAGCCCCCCTGGATGCTGGAAGAAGCATCGTCGTTACACTTTCTCGGGCCCTAAACCCGGATACCAAACTCTACTTCAGATCAACGCTTGTTTTTCTCCCAGATACTCGACGTTCTCTAAACACAGAAGACGGTCTTCCAAGTGGATCTTCTCCCTCCTGCCTTGTCCAGCGTGGTCTGTCTCAGTCCTGAGAGTCCTGTTTACCTCCCCTCAGGCTCACTATCAGCTCTGGCAGCAGTCTGGCTAGGCATGCCAGTCAGAGACACTAGACTGGTGTAGGAGACTAGGGTTATATAGTCTCCAGAGAACAGTATACAATGCGGCTGATTGTTTCTGTTTCCACCCCCCACCCCCCTTCTGCTTTTATCAGATGTTATTAAACTTCCCCCAGGTGACCAAGTGACCAGCACGACGGCCTTCTAGGAAATGGGAATGCAATAACCTCCCTAAATGATTCATCCACCAAATGTAGCCTTTACATTTTGTCATTTAGCAGACGCCCTTATCCAGAGCGACTTACAGTAAGTACAGGGACATTCCCCCGAGGCAAGTAGGGTGAAGTGCCTTGCCCAAGGACACGTCATTTTGCAAGGCCGGGAATCGAACCGGCAAACTTCTGATTAATAGCCCGTCTCCCTAACCGCTCGGCCATCTGACCCCCCATATTTACCTTTAAAGGCAAATCTGCCTTTGCATACAATACATACACCTGAACATAACACCTGAACACTGACTCAAAATAATGATCTACTGTAAATGTGAAGCTATTGTAAATCTTTGGGTTTCTCTCTATTATTGCCTTCTAGTGGGTACACAGGAGGGTACGACATGCCACACTGACAGCACTGTAGGTGACCCCACGCACCCCGCACACAAACGTTTCAGCCTCCTGCCGTCTGGGAAAGGGTACCCAAACATGGGGGCCCTCGTAGCAAGACTGTGAGGGAATTTCTTTTTCTAAGCTCTGCTCTGAGCCATCCGACTCCTCAACACCCAGAGACTGGACGGACATTCCCCTCCCAAACACACACACTAGCACACACACTTATACTCCACAGAAAACCATTTCACTCCTTTTGCATTTGGAGCATTTTTGACACTTTTCACCCATACATTGTGAAAAGCAAATAAGTGCCAATGGGAAGTGATACTTTTAAATGGTAATGGTATCAGTGTGTGTTCTTGTAACTCTGCTGCATGACAAAGAGAAACTAGAAGTACTGGTATTGAGTTAGGCCACTGACCAAAAACGGAACACACAGTTACCGCCACCTCACCAACTCTGGTCCGGTCCCTTGATGGCATTATAACAGATTATATAATGTAACAGAAAGGGGGCCTGCACGTGCTGTGTGTCCGTTTTCTATGTGTCAGGCATTTTCCTTTCTCATTTCTTGAAGGACTAGTAAGCACTGCTGACTCATGAATGATGCTCAGCTCATGGGTGTGTTGGGGACTTCCAGACGCTCAGGACCCTGTTCACCTGGCTGAACACCTGGCTCAACAGAACTGTCATCTGGACATTCACGAATCACTCTCTGGCCCCTCTCTGAACCCTAACGTTGTCCGATGTAGATCACATATCTGACAGTAGCCTACTTTATAAATGTATTTTACTTAGTGTACTTTTCCTATAAAGAGAATTGTAGTTCACTTGGCAGGAAGTTCGAGCTACAGTTTTTGCCCTGTGACGAACAAGTCTACTTTCAAATGCTTCTGACTGAGACAGACCACACCCTCTCCAACACGGAAGACAGCGAATCAACTTGTCTTGTTTAGTCCCCCGCACCGCAACTTTCACAGTCGGGTGCATGAGTTCAGTATGAGGACAGTTGAGAATGGCGGAGACCACGGCGCTTGAGGAGCTACACACCGAGCTTACCTGCCCCGTGTGTCTGGAACTCTTTCGGGAACCTGTTATCCTCGAGTGCGGGCATCATTTCTGCCGTGTGTGCATTATTAAGTGCTGGGAGGCCAAAGTGGACGAGCTGTCGACCTGCCCGCAGTGCAGAAAGTCGTGCGCCCCTAAACTGCGTCCTAACTCGCTTTTGTGCAACGTAGTGGACAGTGTTAGGAGAGCACAGGCCATGGAATCAAAACCCGGCATGTCCGCGCGAGAAACAGAGGATACGGAGGAATGGAAGCCCGGTTCCAGCATGAGCAGCGTGAGTTCCATAGGTTACTACCCGCAGCGCCCCGAGCCGGATCTGTGTGAAGAGCATGAAGAGCGGTTGAAGCTCTACTGCGAGGACGACCAGCTACCGATCTGTCTGGTGTGTGGGATGTCTCGAGACCACAAGACGCACAATGTCATCCCCATCAACGAGGCGTTTGAGAACTATAAGGTAGGTAACTATAACCACCGTTCGAATGAAACATTAATTTGAAACGTGATTTGATTGCAAAGTGATTAAATCAGGGGCGTCGTTAGACCCTTTTTACTGGGGTAGGTAGCCTACGTGCACCAGTATAAATCTGCTGTGCCCCAGTAAAATCAAAAGTTTGAGTTTTAACAATTTACTTTGTCAGTGCATTCATTTAGATTGATAATCCCGGAAAAAATAAACGCAATATGCCAATCAACGCTTGTAAAATCAAGCAGTTTAATCGAAAACACAAACTGATGCCCTTAGAATTCTAGCGCGCTCTTCTGAGTTTGCCAAAATAGCCACTGCAGCACGCACACAGAAGTCCAGGTGTCGTAAGGTAGACAACGAAAACATTACAACATTTAAGAAAGTTTCTAAATGTTAGGCCTACCGATCATCTTTTTTTTACTGAAACATAAAACTATTATATGAAGCTCAAAAAACAGTATTTGCGCTCAAAGGAATGCGAAAAACGTAGTCCCAGAACTGTTGTATAGTGGGTTAAGCAAATAGAAAAGGGGATTTTCTGTAGCTGGGTAATGCATTATGCTCAGCAAGTTTGGAAGAAAAAAAAGGGATATGAATAGGGGCCTGTGCCCTAGTAGAGATTTAAGTCTAACAACGCCGCTGGATTAAATGTATCTTAAACAGTAGACATTCTTTCACAAGGATACTGAGTCTGGAATGTTCCACGGGCGTGCCAAAACTTGACGCCGACAGACCATTCCTTTAGTTCCAAAGTTCGACCAGTGTGGGCTTACAGCTATAACTTGAGCCGTTTCAACGGCCGTAGGTAGTTAATAACAATTGAGTCTTTCACTTGGTTAAAGTCGCGTGACACGGCCGTTATTTTCAAAGCAGACCCTCCAGGCCACAGAGGAATTCAGCATGCCCCTGTTAGTCCTTGGTTCCCAGGCATGTTTAACCTTTATATTTACCGTTGATGTTTGGTGATAGGCTTCAACCACTCGTAATATTTTCATAAAACGCATCAACTTTACCAACTGAGTCCTTGTTTTTGTTCCTTCAGAGTCACATTTAAGATGAGGCCAGTTGGATAGTTCCCCTGATCATATGAACAACATTATGGCTTGTTTTTGTCATCTAGCAGTTCCTAGAAGCACTGACAGTAATCTGCCCCTAATTTAATAAATCAAATTACACAGTAGTCTAACACAACCATGCAATTGTGACCCTGTTCAGCCTCAGTGAGTCTGTTGAAGATTATTGACTGTGTGTGTGTGTGTGTTTGTATATATACAGACTAGTGTTTGTCATACATTTCTCTCCTCTCACAGGAAAAGCTGTTTCTTGCTCTACAGAAGGTAGAGCTACAGACAGAAGAGGCTTCTGTTTTTCAGAGCCAGACAAATGAAAAGATCTTACTCATCAAGGTAGCTCATCTGTGTGTGCGTACGCGTGTGTACGTGTGCGGACGTGTGTGTGTGCTTGAAAGAGACAGAGTGTTTCTTCTTGCATACCTATAATTTTAAGTGGCCAAACAACATTCCATTAATGTACCCAGTCCCATCTGTACATGCCTATGGTATGACTTTATAGTTAGTGTTTCCGACAGTGGTGGTAGATAAGTGAGAATACACAAAACCATTGGTAATGTATAAAGTATAGTGATTTTCATTGACACTTCTAGGATAAGATAATGGCTTACTATTTATCAATTACTCATTCTCCTTTACATACATAGACATATTTGTCTTCTCTGCATAGGACAGACAGACCAACCCCACTCACACACACACACACACAGACATACACACATAATTAGCACCACACTTTACACACATAGTAAACAAACACAGAAGCTTCAGTACATAAGCAGAAATATGGGTGCCTCTGCAATGAGCTGTACTATTACATGTCTGCCTGCCTGTCTATCTGTTTATCGCTCAGTCTCTTTCATTGCCTGTCTGCATCTGTTTATCTGTCTGCCTCTGTTTATCTGCCTGCCTCTCTGTTCATCTGTCTGTCTGCCTCTCTGTTTATCTGCCTGACCTGGCACTCCTATAGTCACATCCTGACTCCCATTTTCACTTCTCTTTGTCTTCCTGTCTCAAAGGAAGTGGGTTACAGAGTGAGCAATGATGAAAGCATGTGTGTCAATGCAACAGTCATGTGGCAGATGTAGGGCACATGTGACTGTGCAGGGTTATGTGTGTGTCTTTGCATCTAGTTGTGTGTGTGTGTGTGTGTGCCTGTTTGTGGATAGATGTGGGTATGTGCATGTATGTGCATTTGTGTCTCTTTGGTGTGTGTGCGCGCGTGCTTACCCCTCTCGTTCCCCTCTCTGCTCTACAAGGAGCGGGCAGCGGAGCAGGACGGGCGGGCGAGCGCCGAGTTCGCCCGGCTGCGGGACTTCCTCCAGCGGGAGGAGGAGCGGGTGAAGGAGAACCTGCGGCGGCACAAGGAGGACACCCTCCACCAGCTGGAGCGGGACTTCACCCACGCCTCGGAGCAGATCAGCCAGCTGGAGAGGACGGCCGACGAGCTGCGGGGGCGACTGAGAGAGGAGGAGAACCCTGCCCAGCTCAAGGTGAGGGAGGGAGGGAGGGAGGGAAGGAAAGAAGGAAGGAAGGAAGGAAAGAGGGAGGGAGGGAGGGAGGGAGGGAGGGAAAGAAGGAAGGAAGGAAGGAGGGAGGGAGGGAGGGAGGGAGGGGGGGGGGGGGAGGGAGGGAGGGAGGGAGGGGGGAGGGAGGGAGGGAGGGAAAGAAGGAAGGAAGGAAAGAGGGAGGGAGGGAGGGAAAGAAGGAAGGAAGGAAGGAAGGAAGGAAAGAGGGAGGGAGGGAGGGAAAGAAGGAAGGAAGGAAGGAAGGAAGGAAAGAGGGAGGGGGGAGGGAGGGAGGGAGGGAGGGAGGGAGGGAGGGAAAGAAAGAAGGAAGGAAGGAAAGAGGGAGGGAGGGAGGGAGGGAGGGAGGGAAAGAAGGAAGGAAGGAAGGAAAGAGGGAGGGAGGGAGGGAGGGAGGGAGGGAGGGAGGGAGGGAAAGAAAGAAAGAAAGAAAGAAAGAAAGAAAGAAAGAAAGAAAGAAAGAAAGAAGGAGGGAGGGAGGGAGGGAGGGAGGAATGAGAAGGCAATAAAGGCGGAGTGTTGGATGGATGGAGGATGAAAAGGGGCAGCAAAAGGGAGTAGAGAAAAAAAAGGATGTTTCCAAGAATGAGTAGAGACTTGTTTGAGTTTGAACTTGTCTAAGCTCAGAATTCTAAATAACAGTTGTAATAACAGTAACAGTCTGTTCTCTCTTTCAGGGAATCAAGGATTTCATTGGCGGGTGAGTAGTAAAGGCACTCATATCTGATTGATTCGACCCTATTGGCTAACCTTCCTTCATTCCACATGACTCTGTTTATGTTAACTTGTCTCACTCAATAGTTGTTTTCCCTGAAACAAATACGTTTTAAAAATATTTGTTTAAAATTCTCTTCACTCTCCTTAAACAGCAATTAACTCCAGCTCTTTTTCTCTCTATCTGTCTCTCTCTTTCTTTCCCTAAACAATAATTTGTTCTGTGTTTTTCGGTCAGAGCTGAGAGTTTATTTCAGCACCCTCCGGAGGTCAAGGCAGAACTACAACCAGGAGAGTTCCTGGGGCCACTACAGTACCGCACCTGGAGGAGAATGAGCTCCATCCTCCAGCCAGGTACACACACACACACACACACATGCAACCACACATACACATACAAACAAGCTTGCACGCATTTATATGCACACCCTCTCACAATAACACTCCCCTGCCTTATCTCAGCACATACCAACACACCCTAATCACACACATTAGCGACACAATCCAACAAAACGCCAACGTGTGTTTCCTCTCCAGGTGTCACCGATGTGACCCTTGACCCCGACACGGCCTACCCCAAGCTGTGGGTGTCCCCAGCAGGCAGCAGTGTGATGGTGGGGGACATCCAGCCCAACCTGCCCGACAACCCGGAGCGCTTCACCCGCTACAACATCGTCCTGGGCGCCCACTCCTTCTCCTCGGGATGCCACTACTGGGAGGTGGCTGTGGGCCGGAAAACAGCCTGGGGCCTGGGGGTGGCCTCCTCCTCGGTCAACAGGAAGGAGGAGATCAGCCTGTGTCCGGAGGACGGCTTCTGGACGCTGGTTCTGGGGGACGGGAGTGGCTACGAGGCGTGCACCAGCTCAGAAGACACCCCGCTCACCCCCGCCCGGCCCCCCGGCAAGGTGGGCGTGTACCTGGACTACGACCGAGGCGAGGTGGCGTTCTACGACGCGGGGGATATGAGTCATCTGTTTACCTTCACGGGTGCTGCGTTCACAGAGCCTGTGTTCCCCTACTTTAACCCCTGGCCCATCCTCAACGGACGCAACCGAGAGCCCCTCACCATAGTAACCCCGCAGCTTTGAGACCCTCGCCGTGGCAACGGCTCAGCTGTGAGACCTTCGCGGTTACCCTGAAAACACTCCGAACAGGCCTACAAAATGGGCCTAGAACTATGAAAAACCTACTCCAGCCTTGAATGTAAAAACATCCTGCTCTTATCAAATATTTTTCATCAAGATGAGTGTTCATTATGTGCTAAAAATAGTATCTAACCACAAACTATTCTGCTCCTGTGCTAATAATATATATAACATAATATAACAGTGATATAGTCAAGCGGAGGAATAACACTGCAGAGTCATAATAAAATCACTAGTACGGATAGATATTTTACATATTGAATGGTAGATAATGTTGTTACTACCCACCCACTGTTGTCCACAAGTCTGCCTGAGCTTTAGTCATTCTTTCTGCTCTCCAGTAGAGGGCGTCCTTGCACTAGAGCAGCTGTACCTCCCATGGGATGTTCTCATGCACAGCTGTGGCCAAAAGTATTGGGAGCGACATACATTTTGTGTTTGCAAAGCTTTCTGGGCCTTGGCATAAAATGACTGCTAACATAATTTCAGTAAGTCATATCATCAGCACAAGGGAAAGTGTGAACTAGTTCTAGCCAGGTGAAATCACTCTATCATTCTGATTGGATTGACTGCTGTAAAAGAGGGGACTATTTGCATATATTGAAAATGTTCACCCTAAAAAAGCTTTAAAAAATATGAAATGTGCCTTATTGTATTCCAGTATTCTATAGAAACGTGAAAACCTTTTCCTCATATACTGAACCAGCAAACTTTGCAAAACACAACATTTGACTGTTAGACCCACTCTGTGACCACACAACAGCATCCTGGCAAATCGCCTAGTTGTGGCACAAGAGAGCATGGTTTGCACAGACACAGAGGCGCTGTTCATCTCTGTGGGTTTTGAGCCGAAGGTGATGTTTGATAGTTGCATGTTATATGAGATTTTGTAGCAAAGCGTTTGTAGCAAAGTGTGCCACAAACCTGTGCTACTGCTTTGAACACAGCACACGCTCCAGTGCTTGGTTTGTGAAAGCGCTCAGCCTAGTCCTTAATTATTGGAGCTGCCCCCCCCCACACACACACACACGTCCACACTCCTCACTCCCCTCGTTGTCTGTCATTCACACCTCCGTCTCCTTAAACCCCCCTGTCTTCCCTCTCTCTCCCTCCCCGGTCTCCTCAACCCCCCCCCCCCCCTCGTCTCCCCCCCCCCACTCCCTCCCTGTTCAGTCTGTGTGTGATCAGCTGACATGATAACATGCAGGCCGACATGCAGAAACACTACTCCACGGGCTTACATTACTCCTCAAAGACTGATTACCGTCCTCCCGCTCCGGTTTGCTTCACCATTACCGATGCAGTAACGACATGAAGTTGACCTTTCTGTGTGCTTAAAAGTGTGAATGTCCTGCCCCTCTCTGTAATTGACTTTTCACTCCAGACACCTTGATAAACTTCCGTTTATTTTCATGTCATTCTCACCGATTCTTCCCTTTCCGCCATCCACACAACTTCATTGTCTCATCATCGCCACTGTATTTCTTCCTCTGACCCCCTCGACTTCCCAAAATCTAAAATCTCTTCTAAAATACCCCTCTATTCTTATCGTCGAGGTGTCTCCACGTGTTTCTGTAATTGATCTCTTTTCTCCCTCTGTCTGAGTTTGTGTGGCCCCCCATCAATAATCAACGAGTGGACGGAGATATGGAGAGAGGGGAGGCTGAGAAAGAGAAAGTTCGTCTCAAGTGATTAATGGAAACCTCATTAGGAACTGGATAGAAGTTTGGTCACGTTACGTAGGGGACGCCTTAAACCACGAGTCTCTCCGGGTCTGTTTCAGTTTGAAAGAGAGAAGTTTAATGAGAGTTAAGGAAGAAAGGGGGGGGGGGGGGGAAAGAGGAGGATATGGAGGAATATAATAGGGTAAGGAAGGTGAGATGACGGAAAGGAAAGGAGAGGGTTAGCGCACCAAGCAAAGTTCCCTCAACACTTAAACACACTTCAAGATACGTACACGGAAACAAAAACGGCCATCAAACATATATAATAATAAGGGAGGGAAAAGATCATAGATGGGATTATTTACGGGGAGCAGATTCCTTGAGTGGAATGAGGTGCCCAGTATCAAATCCATGTGTTTCTGCGTATGTCAGAGCTGTGTGTCTGTCCAGGCTTGTTTGTGTGGTGCGTCTGCCTGTTTGAGGTCAGTGCTAATGTGTTGACATGCGTGTTCATTCATGCCTCTGTTATATGTTTATCCATGCACGCGTGCACAGTTTGTGTGACATTTGACACTGGCATGCCATAGCAGCATTCTTCAACACTTGGATCACACATCCTACAGTCCTGGCATCTGCGGTCCACCCCCATTCACACACACACACACACTCCGCTGAAGATGAGGCCAGGACCTGAACACCTCACACACAATCCAATTTGCCTTACAACAAAGGACGTGGAATATGACAGTGACAGAGGATTTGGGACAGACAGGAAGACAGACAAAAAGGGGGAGAGAGAGAGAGAGAGAGAATGAGAACAGGATTATTGTCAGGACTGAGGACGACAGGAGAGAGGGGTGGATGAAGGGAAAGAAAGAATAATCCAGAGGTTGTGGATGAAGGGACAGACCAGGAGAAGCAATGCACAGCTTGACACAGCACCTGAGCTCACAGTTCAAAACCAGGAAGGAGGGAGGAGAGAGAGAAAGAGAGGGGGGGGGGGCGTTGGTTGTGATGAAGATGGGGGGTGAGACAGAGGTGAACCAGAAGTGTTTGTGACCTGATTAGATTGTAGTGCTCATTGTGTGTGTGTGTTGTTTGTGTGTGTGTGAATTTGTATATTATGGTGTATATATGCGTTTGTGTATGTTTGTGGACACCTTTGTGGATAGTACAGTAAAGCAGTAAAGTGAACGACTATATGTATGTGTGTGTGTCTGAGGGAGAAGGAGAGGGGTGTAGTGGGAGGGAGAGAGAGAGGTTGGGGTATTATGGGAGAGAGGGTGGTGTATTGAGGAGAGAGAGAGGGCGAGAGAGGTCGGGGTATAATGGGAGTGAGAGAGAGAGAGGATGGGGTATTATGGGAGAGAGAGGTGGTGTATTATGGAGGAGTGAGAGAGGGCGAGAGAGGTTGGGGTATAATTGGAGAGAGAGATAGGTTGGCCTGTATGGAGGAGAGAAAGAGGGCGGGAGAGCTTGGAGAACAAGGGAGAAAGGTTTGTGGTTGACGGGGAAGTGAGGTGGGGGGGTGTAGAGTGTCACCTGTAGGGGTATGGACACAGGAACTCAATCCCTGAGCAGGGGAACACAGAATGATAAAAGTCTGTGACCTGGACAGAGCAAAGGACAGATGGACCGAAACACACTCTGAAGAGGACATAAGGAAAGGAACCTGAAAGGAAAACAAGTCATCTGAGAGACCCCAAACCAAAAGATCGGATTTTGAATTTAAAAAAAAAAAGATTTCGATTACAGCATTTGGGAAATCAAAACATAAGAGAGAGAGAGGAAGGTGGGATTGAGTCAAGAAATAATTCTGATTTTCAGGTCAAATGAAAACATTAATCGAGGGTTGACAAACCAAGTGTATAGGAATTACAAGAAAACAAGACAAGTTCCAGGAAAACCTCAAGGGAGAGGAGAGGGAGACAGAGGGAGACAAGGGACGGGAGGGGGGAGGGTGAGTGAGTGAGAGAGAGAGAGGGAGAAAAGCGTGCGAGCCAACAACACTGAGATGTTCATGATCATTCGAGAGGGATCAAGCGCCACAGGAGGCGGTGCTGCAGCAATGAGCGCCCCACAGGAGAAAACAGCGAAACAGGTGTGTGTGCGTGTGTGTGTGTACAAGACATGATTGCAAGAAATTGAATTTAAGAAGGAGGTGTATTGTGTGGAAAAGTCCATTTGTGTGTGGAGAGCCCATTTTCAGCTATTTAACACGACTGTGTGTTTGTGTAAAGTTGATGTGGAGGAGTTGCTGGATACGATAGTAGCAAAAAAGGGATGTCAATGTTTTTGAAAGTGGCGTAATGTTGTTATGCTTCGTTTAAAAAAATATGGGTTCGAATCAAAAGGAAGAACGTGCTCTACAATGTCTCACCAGAGTTATAATGCTTCATAGCATCTTTCACTAAAGTAAAAAGCCCGGAAACGAACGATAAACCAAACAGAAAGTCTCGCATTTCTTGATGACATTACGGGAACTCCCTGATGATATCATGTCTGTGGGCTTGAATGGGCTGTATATTGGCAGTTATCCATCCATATCTGATCATGAGAACACTCGCTCCCTTCTGGGGTTCTCAGGTCCAGGCGGCCATCAAGAGGAAGGTGGAGAAGCAGAAGAAGAGGTCAGGAGAGCAGGGAGACGCCCCGGCCGGAGGCAGCAAACCTCTCCCCCCCAGCAGCTCCCGCCAGAGATCTGCCAGGGGGATAGCAGCCAGGGAGGAGGAAGAGGAAGAGGAGGAGGAGGAGGAGCAGAGGAAGGAGGAGGAGGAGGAGCGGAGGAAGGAGGAGGAGCAGGTGGAGGAGAAGGAGGAGCACCTTCAGAGGGAGAAGGAAGCCGCTGACCTGTCCCCTATGGTGGAATCGATGTTTGGACAGGTACGTGTGTGTGTTCCCGCACAGGTGAGTGTGTGTGTGTGTGTGTGAGCCAGTGTGAATGTACACATGAGCACCCAAATGTGTGTGTGTGTGTGTGTGTTCATGCATGGCCTGATTGAAATCTTCTCCAGTGCCTGATTGAAAATCTAAGCCTGTATGCGCCAAATATAAACCCTGGCTTCTCTCCAAAACCAAAAAGTGTCTCCTCTACGTGCCCCCATCGGCTCTGAATCACTGATCTGGAGAACACGCAAGGACAAAGGGACAGCCCAGTTTAGCGGGCTCGCTGATTAGTCTCTTCCTTTAGCGTCCATGCAAACTGTTAGCTCAGGGGCTTGATGCTACCACAGAACGTAGGGCTCTGACTGTAACCCGAGCCACAGAAGCCGCAGCGTGTGTGCTCTGCTCTAAGCTCGGACATTAGAAGTGTAATCCGTAGGAGACGCCGAACAGGAGCCCTACCTCGAGTCCTGTTGTGCCAGCTCGGATCGCATTCCCCTTACCACGCACACGTCACAACCATGACATTGCACGCTACGAAAACATCTGTGGATGGATGTGTGTGTGTGTGTTTGTGTGCGTGTGTGTTTGTGTGCGTGTGTGTTTGTGTGCGTGTGTGTTTGTGTGCGTGTGTGTTTGTGTGCGTGTGTGTGTCAGCGTCAGTCTTCCGGTGCCTTCTCTGACCTGGGATGGCCTGGTTGTGACAATAGATCTCTCTTCTATCTTCTTCACTCCCCTGAGCTTTTATATCGTCCTCCTTCTACCTGTTTCCCCCCCTCCCCCCCACCCCCTTATCTCTCTGTCGCATCTCCCTCTCCCCTTCTGACAGGCTTAGTCACCAGACACCAGATGAGAACATGACACCTGGACATGTTTAGCTGTCCCAGCACTCGTGTGTCCTTGTGGACTCTCCGAGTCCCAGTCAAGGGTTAGGGTTGCGTTACCCGAGCCTTTGTGTGTCTGTGTGTGTGTTATGGTGTCTGTGAGTGTGGGTGTGTTTTGGGGGTCTGAGTGTGTGAGTGTGTGTGTGTGTGTGTAAGGGTTTGAGTGTCTGTGTGCATGTGTTTTAGTGTATTTATGTGTGTGTGTGTGTGTGTGTGTGCTGATACCTGATAGAGATCAAATCCCGCAGAACACGTCAGGAACCAGAAACTCCTGCCGAGTCCCATTATTAATGAACACAGTAAGTAATGGAGCCATGTCATCATTCACCAGGCTTAAGGGCATTGGTTGCATCTGGGTGTACACGGCCAATGTATCAATATCGTACATCAGCCACAGGTTTGAGCTACTTTGAGAGGCTGCTGAAAAAGTGTTGGCTACCTTGTGTCGGTAGATTATGGGATGCCGTGGATATGGGCTTAGTCTCCACGGAGACCGTTTGGACTGAATGAGGTTCACGTTGTCTATGCTATCGCTATGACGATTCAGATGAGACAGTGTTAAACATCCTGTAAAGCATGTGCAAAGCGCGAAAACTTTGTCGCACTGAAATGTGGAGTTAGACCGTTGAACAGTTTCTCTTCCGTCTTCAGCTCGGGTTTTGTATAGGCGGAGCCAAAACCCGACCGATCTACGTCACACCACCGACCTATCTACGTCAGATCACAGACGGTTGCATTCTGTTACTCAGCTGGTACGATGCAAAGACAAAGTAATCTCAGAGACTGCAGGTAGGTCTGTTATGATATCTGCAATTGATCTGGCTAGTGTTGCTGTTGTTACTAAATTCAATCAATTCGAGGGGGCGGAGCTTCACCTCTTTCAGGCGACACGCCCCTCCAGTCTCAAGAAGAGAAGACTGCTGATTTTCTCACGATTTCAAAGGCTAATTTAACAGACTTGTCTGAGGTTTTTTTTATTCGAATTTGGATGGGTAGTTAACAACACATTCTTCTGTGGTGTGATGAACTTAAAACTCATTTTCAATTCCACTTTACAGGATCTTTAATTTGTGTTTGGAATTTGGGGTTCAATAGGGCTTAACATTATTGGAGAGTTGCTTATTGAGTTATGTCACTCAACTTATACCATGACTTAAGTCATTAAATACAAGTTACTGAAAAAGTATTCTGTCAAGAAGGTTCAACAACCTACCCCAAAAACTCCTTGCTTTATTATGAAGATAAAACACAAAGATGGGTGTCAAAATAAACTATCACACTCTTACATTGTCCTGAGGAAATAAAACACAGACCTGCTCTATGTTTCAAGCCACAGTATGCAAATGAACTCCATGCTGTGTGAATCATGATGATGTGTTGTACAGACAGGCTAGGGTAGCCGGTTATCTAAGTAACTCGATTATTAAAGGTTAGGAGCACATGTGTTTTTGCGTTTATGTAATCAGCGTTCCAGGTCCAAGATGGACACAGCTTCTACTGTTGAAATTAAGCCAATGTTGTTTACCAGACGGCCAGCTAAGATTTTTAATGAAGGACAGCCATATTGAATGTTTCTGTCTGTCTGTAAATGTTGGAGGAAGAGAGGACAGAGGATGTGATTTGGAATGTGTGTGTGTGTGTCTGTCTGTCTGTCTGTCTGTGTGTGTGTGTGTGTGTGTGTGTGTGTGTGTGTGTGTGTGTGTGTGTGTGTGTGTGTGTGTGTGTGTGTGTGTGTGAGCCTTCTGCCTGTGTGTGTCACACATTTTAATTGACACTCTTCTGAGAAGAGTTTGGCTTAAAAGAGATTACCCTCTCATCTCCACCAAAGTTGCTGCCTGCCCTTCAACGAGAGCGGATACTTCACTGATTCTCGATATATCATTTCACAGCTAATCTTTTTGGATCTGAAACAACACACCCTGATCAGAACCTGTCCTCTAGTGGTGGTATACTGTAATGGCACCAGAGTGCACAACAAGACTTGGCTGAGAAACAACCTTTGACCCCGGTAACAGGAACCTAAGTTAAACACTGGTGAGCCGGATGTGTGAACAGTGGTCAACTGGTCACACCAGACCTGACTCAGTTACTGACCCTCGCAGACTTAACAGGAAAGGTTTTGAAAAAGGGATATGGCAGAAACGATCCATACCCAGTTAGTGAAACCAATCTAATGTTACAGTATGGATGGTTTACAGAAAGCACAGCATCGGGAACAACCAAGACAATGTCCTGTTCGTAGCCAGGACTGTATCTGTTATGAAAACACTTTCTAGCTACTTGAAAAAGATCCAATGAAACTGCTAATGCAAAACATTTTTGTAACAGAGAGCATTTAAGATGATGGCACTGATGTGTGTATTCCCCTGCCATGATGTGTCCTTATTCCATCAGGGTTTATGTCCTCAGAGAGAGGGTTAGGGTAGGACACGAGGAAACAGTCAGCTGACTGTGGAAATGACATCTGTCATTGCCGTCACCACTCAATCGAGACGCATTTACTCACTCTTTCCATATGGAGTGTGAATGCACACACAAAAACACACGCACTTACACGAATGTAGATGGATAATCCTTATCGTGGACTTTTCATGGAAGGGCAGTGAATGACTAAATTGACTGCAAGTTATCAGGCTTTTCTGTTTACAGCGGTTTATGAGAGCCGCAGCTGGAAACCTGGACATATCCCAGGGTTCATCCCTGCGATGACCTTGGTCTCCTCTCGCTCCCCTCGCCCTCGGACACTCTAGGAAGAAGTGTCTCCTTAGGGGCAGAACTGGATTCAGTTGATCTCTTTCTAATCCTGAGTCTTGAGTCTTAAGATCAAGAGTAAGATGATGAGTTCAGCCCTGTGCCGACACTTACTGTGTCTGGGAGCGAGAACTCAGCATTGTAGTATGATATATTTGACCCTGGCCCAGACTCTGTCTAACCCAACGCAGCTGGAACACACTGGCAGCTAAGAGATTTGTCATATAACGTGAGGCATGAGCTGTTTGGGTTGAACATGGTTCATGTCTGGCCTGTCGTGTTGCTCTCTCTCTCTTTCTCTCTCTCTGAACTTCATCATAGAGCTGCTTAAACTTGCTTATGCATTAACCTCCCACCAATCAGAGGGGAGTTGTTTCTTCTCACCATCCTATAAGATCATCGGAATTTGCATTAGGAGGACCACACTGCCAGTTGATGTGATGCCCCCGCCTTTCACTCTATGTCTCTTCTCTTTTGCTCTTACACACACCACACACACATATCTGTCTCACCGGGTCGCTCTCTCTCTCTGTCTGTCTGTCTCTCTCTCACACAGACACACAGACACACCTACACACCCACATACCCACATGTCCCAAGGACATCGCTTCTACATCCAAGGCATTTTCTTTTACCGTTTGTTAATTATTTTAAGAATTATTTCAAGCTGTTTCATTGCCTTCCTCACATTCCTTCTGCCCTGCAGTCTTGTCCCTTTTAATCATGCATTGATCCCTCTTCCTTTCATCCTCATCTCGCCATCTCTTCTGCTGCATCTTCTTCCGTACATCCATCTCTTCATCTCCCCGCCTCTCCTCGATTTCACCCTCTTTCCGGTTCTCTCAATCTCCTTACTGGCATTCTCTCCTTTGCTGTTCTCAGCCACATCTCTCCCCTTTAATCTGAAATGGAGGGATTACGGCCTTTGCGTTTGTGCCCTCTAATTCTCTCTCTCTCACACACTCTCTCTGTCTCTCTCTCTCTCTCTCCATCCCTCTCCTTCTCTCCCCCCTTCTATCTGTCAACCCCACTGTAAGTGCTGTCAGTGGTGTGGTGCAACAAGCCTAGCTCAAGGGAGAATGAGCAATAGAGAGAGAGAGGGAGGGAGGGAGGGAGGGAGGGAGGGAGGGAGATAGGGGGGGGATTAAAAGAAGGGGTGATTTCATAGTTAGATGCGTGAGTAGCAGGGGAGTACGAGGAAATTGAACAGAGATCCATGACGTTCAGTCTGAGGTTCCGTTTGTCCCCGAGAACTGGGGTTAGGTTTATGATTATTTTCGAACTGGGGGTGTTTTAGCCGATTTAAATGACCAACAGAAAGATTGGGCCATCTGGGAGCATCTGAACATGGATTAGAGGCTGCTCAGTGAGATCCCCTCTGTGATACTCTCAGCGTTAACAACAGGATTCAGCCCAGGATGGGACCGTTAGTCGGGTGTCCTTTCTCCAGCACACCGTGTTAATTCAGTAGACACCGAGAGAGGGAGGGAGAGAGAGAAACGCAGGAGAAAGAGAGGGGGAGAAAGAGGAAAGAGGGAGGGAAAAAGAGTGAGTTACCCAACAGAGAGAGTGCAGGGTATGGGTAACTGTACAAAGCCTTCCATGAAAAACAAAATGAAAAAGGTAAGAACCTGTCAAGGAGGGTTTCTTTTCTGTTTTGATAGACGTGGAATGTCCGAAGATGTAACTTATCTAATGGAGCATGTTTTACTCCAAGAATTGCTGAGGAACTGTGTTTTTAAAACATTTCTAGTTTGAACATAGATCAACTCTGCATGTACTTTAAAAACTGAAAGTCTAACATGGTTTAACATAAATCAATTTAATACTTCCAATCCAAGCATTGACATTTCACTGTAAATCATAAAAAAGGTATTTATTTAATTTATTTTTCATTTGTCTTAAACTGCTTTGTCCAATATCTGAAATCTATTTTATGTAATGCACAAATAGTTTGAATGGTCACAGTTTCTGCATTTAACATTCAAAAACACAGAAGTGGTGATGTTCCTATCTTCATTTGTCCTTTTCTGTATTTGTAATCCTTTAAATTTTTTTAGAGACATGGTTTGATATTGATGTTGAAAGTTGATTTCACAATGCGATCAAACACGGTTTGACATACTATAGTTAGACTAAATAATTACACATGGTTTCCCTTGTCACTGCGAGAGATGTTATTATGTTATGCAAGGTTGCATTGAGACTCTGAAATGTCTGATCACTAAGTAGAATTAATGAACATCTTAGCCTCGGGTAAATAGAGGGGACAACCAATAAGAGAGAGAGAGCGAGCGAGCGAGAGAGAAAGAGATAGATGGTGATTGGATGTGAGTGTCATTGAAAAGCCCACCTATGTCAAAGAAACATGAAAGACAGACCATTTTAAAGTCATTAGACAGTAATTAAAGTCATCACGTTTTGAGGATAGTTGTCATGACATCCACAGGGCCAACTCAGTATGTCACATTAATGGGGCCAATGGTGACACAACTACTAGACTGCTAGGTTAACCTGATTGGTTAACAACCGGTCAAACCTGATTAGTTACTGATGAACTGGTTGGTTAACTAGTTGGTTGACTGAAGGGTTGGTTGTGCCTGAAGGGGGCGGTGGAGGGGAGCACTTCCCCCCCGGGGGTGAAGGGGGATACAGGGGAGAAGCTTCAGCCGGAGGGGGAGGAGGATTCAGGGGTGAAGCAAGAGTTTAAGGACCCCCTGTGTGCGCTGGTCCAGAACTGCACCGTGCTGCACAGCATGGTGGGGCCCGCCTGCATCTTCCTGAGACACGGCTTGTCGCTGACCCAGATCGTACGTACACGCACACGCGTGCAGTCACACACACATGCACCACGCGTATACGCACCACACGTGCAGTCACACACACACACACCACGCCTGCAGTCACCCACACACGCGTACACTCAGGTGCACACGCATACACGTTCTGTTCCTCTCTCTCTGCGAGCACGCACATATATAACACACACTCTGGCACACACACACATGTGATTCTGGAGTCTCACACACCTCACACCTCCCTGACTACACACTCTCACATCGTTATGGCGTCATCTCATATTCACCACATAACATCGTGTCTGGCCCCACCTCCTTGTCATACCTCCAGGTGTGTCATTTCACATCCTTGGTCTTCACCGGGCAACCAATCAAAAGCGTTGGTAGACAGCAGTACAGGTACAGAGGTTGAAGGTTGAAGGGTTCCCTCCCTTGAAGTAGCAAGGGAGGGAAGCATGTGCACGACAGCACAGTAGAAGAGGCACTGTGCTCTCTCTGTGTAAAATGTAGTGTGGAGGTATCTAGAATGTAGTGTGGATGTAGTGTGGAGGTATCTAGAATGTAGTGTGGATGTAGTGTGGAGGTATCTAGAATGTAGTGTGGATGTAGTGTGGATGTAGTGTGGATGTAGTGTGGAGGTATTTAGAATGTAGTGTGGATGTAGTGTGGATGCTTCCAGGATGTAGTGTGGATATGTAGCTGTATCTAGGATGTAGTGGGAATCTTGTGTGGATTTATCTAGTATGTAGTGTGAATGTTGTGGGGATCTTGTTTGGATGTAACTAGGATGTAGTATGGATGCATGTAGAAAGTTTGTGGGGATCTATTGTGCGTGTATCTAGGATGTAGTGGGAATCTTGTGTGGATTGATCTAGTATGTAGTGTGAATGTTGTGGGGATCTTGTTTGGATGTAACTAGGATGTAGTATGGATGCATGTAGAAAGTTTGTGGGGATCTATTGTGCGTGTATCTAGGATGTAGTGGGAATCTTGTGTGGATTTATCTAGTATGTAGTGTGAATGTTGTGGGGATCTTGTTTGGATGTAACTAGGATGTAGTATGGATGCATGTAGAAAGTTTGTGGGGATCTATTGTGCGTGTATCTAGAATGTACTGGGGATCTAGTGTGTGTTCATCTAGAATGCAAAATTCCAGTGAGGGGTCGTAACATATCATGGTGCATGCTGGACAGACAAATAGATCTTAAGGGATTTATGCCTTATACTGTATTTCCCTTGCAGCCAGAACACTCAAACTAACAGCCTAGTCTATGAAACAGGAGTGTGCATGTGTGCATGTGTGCGTGTGTGTGTGTGTGTGTGTGTGTGTGTGTGTGTGTGTGTGTGTGTGTGTGTGTGTGTGTGTGTGTGTGTGCGTGCGTGTGTGCGTGTGTGTGTGGACTGTACGTATGAACAATAGACATGTGTCCAATGGCCTAACTCAAACTAAACCTCCCAAATCTCCTAATCTCCAGCTGTTGCCAGGCAACCTCCCACCAATAAATCATATTACTACAGTGATTTATGGTGGTTGTAAGTGTTTTCCCACTGTCCATACCATAATACAAAAATCTCTCATACAATTTAATCCCTATAGATTTTCAGCAGATATTCAATCGCTGGCTTAGATAGTTTAGTCTTCTAAAATCCAATCCTGGAACTTTACAAACTGTATCAATTTATAATGGTATCATTTTTTAGTGTGTGTCACGTGGGAAAGTGATTGAGTAATTGAACACTCTAATACAAAGCCAGAGTTGTGCTTCTTTGTTTTTATCTTTTCTCCTCTCCTGTTCTTTTCTTCAGACTGATTGGTTGTCATGTGTGTCACTGAGGGTCATTCCAGATCTTCACTGCCATCTTGTTCATGATATCTGTGGTTCTATGGTGTGTTTCCGTCTTTCCATAAACTACACTTGCGTTCATCTGCTCTGTGTTGTGTGTGTGTGCACGTAAACAAACATCTGGTACGTGTATGTGCGTGCGTGCGTGCCTGCCTGCCTCCAGAGCACGTGTGCCTGAGCGTGCGTGTGTGATACTGACAGTGTGCCTCTGTGTGTCCCACTGCCACCTCCACCAGGACAGAGAGCTGAGACCAGAGGAGATAGAAGGTACTCCTCACTCTCTCCACACTCCCAAACACACCGCCCCAACCCTCAAGGTGCAATCTCTCACACTAACCTTGTCTCCCTTTCCTGTGTGTGTGGTTGTGTGTGGGTGTGTGTGTATGTGTGTGTGTGTGTGTTTGTGTGTGTGTATCCAGAGCTTCGTGAAGCATTTGTGGAGTTTGACAAGAACAAAAAAGGTTACATCAGTTACAAGGACCTGGGCGAGTGCATGAGGACCATGGGATACATGCCCACGGAGATGGAACTCATTGAACTGGGCCAGTCCATCTGTAAGTGTGAAATCAACTTGAGACTCATAGAAATCCAAACTAAACCAGTTGAATTTGATATGGAACTGAATATGATAAATCAGCCATTTCTAAGAATATTTCCTGTATATTTACAGTGTGCAGTGTAAAAAACACCCAACGAGTTGTGCTTCTGTGTGACCTGCAGGTGGCGGCAAATTGGACTTTGAAGACTTTGTGGAACTGATGGGCCCCAAGATGCTTGCAGAAACGGCAGATATGATCGGAGTGAAGGAACTCAGAGATGCATTTAAAGAGGTCAGTTAAAAACCCTGATACAGAGAGAAACACGGGTCAGTAGTATGTGTTTGAGAGAGACAGACAGCAATTGTGTGTGTGTGTGTGTTGGGTAGGGAGTAATTTGTATTGTAGTGACTTCTAATCCTTGGCTGAGAATGAGGGTTGGTTTCTCTCTCTGTCTTTCCCTGTCTCAGTTTGACTCCAACGGTGACGGTCAGATTAGTATAATGGAGCTCCGGGAAGCCATGAAGAAGCTGATGGGGGAGCAACTGACCAACAGAGAGATCGATGAGATCCTCCGAGACGTGGACCTCAATGGCGACGGACTAGTCGACTTTGAAGGTAAGAGAGAGATCCCGACACACACACAGGCAGGCAGGCAGGCAGACACAGACAGACAGACAGGCAGGCAGGCAGGCAGGCAGGCAGGCAGGCAGGCAGGCAGGCAGATAGATAGATAGATAGATAGATAGATAGATAGATAGATAGATAGATAGATAGATAGATAGATAGATAGATAGATAGACAGACAGACAGACAGACAGACAGACAGACAGACAGACAGACAGACAGACAGACAGACAGACAGACAAACAGACAGGCAGGCAGGCAGGCAGACAGACAGATTGAGAATGACAGTGTGTGTCTGTATGTTTGCTTGTGTGCCTTCTATGGGGTCATGATGGCGTTACGGACGGTGCCTCCTTCAGTTAAACCTCCCCACCCCTTTGTTTCTTCACAGAATTTGTTCGTATGATGTCACGTTGACGCGTGTGAAGAGTGACATAATATAACAGCTGGATAAAGGGACCACATTACGCTGTAGTGAGATCTCTTGATTTGCTCTTAACATTTTGTAAATATATTTTCGTTAAGTGAACACCAAACGGAACTCTACAAAATCTTAACAAATAAAAAAACATATGGTGGCGATCTAAATTCAAACTACAGATTATTTGTAACAAATCAAAGATGTATTCAATGTATGTTCTCTTTATGTTCTTTCCTTTTGGAAAAAATTTTTTTTTGATAAATTAATGTTTATCTCTTCACTGTATATGGTTGTAAAAAAAAGTTGTACCTGAACTGTAAAATTATTTTCAAATAAAAAACTCTGTTTGTCCTTTGTGGCTCTGTTACCAATATTACTACATTATCATGTATATGAAAATAAGACTTGCCACTTACAGATTAATTATAATAATCATAGACATACAGTGTAGGCTCTGATAAATAAACCATTCACGTGACAGTGGAATAGACTACAATAGAAATTGTGAAAAATGTATTAGAATAGGTTGGCTAGGAAGTGAGTTCAACACAAGAAACCACATACCTAATAAAATAGTTTGATAAAGTCTGATGAAATGTTTGAATTTATTTTATGTTAGCGGATATTTTCCTCTGTTCCAAAATTCTTGGTAGGAACTACAGCGGCCGGAACAACATTCGCGCAGATTTGTTTTATGTCGGTAACATAATAATCACGGAACATCTGTCAAAATAAAAAAACACAGGAGTGGTGAGCTAGCCAGTAACACTCCCCTGACTGATCATATAGCTAATTATATTGACATTAAACTTTTGGCCTCTGACAATAGCCTTTGCAGAGCAACCTACTGGAAGCTTAATAACTCTTTGTTAAAACATGAGGTGGTCAAGATGGAGATACACAATTTAATTACACACGTTTGGAACAAAGCTATAACTGACCATTCATACAGTAACTGGAAGCTTTGCAAATATGAGTTTGGAAAATATTTAAGAAAATATGGGAGTAGTCTTGCCAAAACAAGGAGAGCTGAAGAAGAAAGTGTCATTACACAGATCACCTCTCTTGTTCAAAAGCCTGTTGAAAGTCTCAGAGGAGGACAAATCTGATCTATGTGAGCTACAAATGGTTGGATAAACAGAAAGCAGAGAGAGCCTTTGTCTAGGAAGAAGTGGATAAGTTGAACAAAATTCATCTTATTTTTTCAGGTTATAAAAAGTTATTAATAATAATAATACGATGAATATTAAAGGGGTGATAGGAAACCGAGTTTCCCTTGTCATAGTTGAATAGAGACAGTTTGGTGGGTAAAATGGACACAGGCCTACAGAGAACCTCAAAGTCCCATTGACACCTCTTTCCTATGCAAATCTCACAATTTGAAACTGCCGCTGTAAAACGGGCGAAACCCAACAAAGCTAATAGTTGAAGTCCACTCGTGGCTGTACCTTATTTGGCTCTGGTCTACCAGAGCACCTTTGTCACGTCCCAACATTTACATACAGACCAGCCCACTGGTGTTCTGGCCCAGGAACATGAATGGATGTCGCGTAGATCTCACCCACTAGTGTAGCTGTGTACTTCCATGGTAATTACAAAGAAGTTTGGAAGTTTTTCAAGGATATTGAAAATGAACCACGGTCGTAAATGCAGTGTTCCAGGCTGTACAGGGAATGCTGAGCAGTGTTATCCAAGTATGTTTTTCATGGGTACTTTTATTAATATGTGAGCCATTCACAACAAATTAACGAACTATTCATAGTAAGAATAGAATTATTCATACTATTCATCTGTATTATCACTGATTGGTCTGATCTCATTCGATTGCATTGCCTTTTGTGGGGGAGGCTGGTGAAAATTATATTTGGTTTATATACAAAATATATGACTGAATAGTAAATTGTGTATTGAAGATGCCTTTTCATTTACTTGCGCTATTGTATCACAGCAGTACATTGTCCTTAGGCACTGAGCAATCCATAAGACACCCCCACTAAAATAGTGTCCCTGTAATGTCCTGCCACGCAGAACAGGGTCCTTCCTAGCTATTGACCAACTATGCCCTCACTGCCAGTTCTTCAGACAGTGGAAGAGTCAGCCAGTTCTTGGGAGCATCCCTGTGGTCAACCTTCAGCTGTCTGCGGCCATTTACTTTTGTGGAGCTTCATTTTCGAAGATGAAAAAGGTACTGTGATCATTGTCCCCTGCCGAATGTGTTTGTCTAACCTTCACTTCACAACTGATTTACTTTGAATTCTTTTATAGATGTTTGAGGCAATGCAGCTGAGAACAGATACTTATGATGCCTTCAGAAGATATGCCGGGATATACCTGGAACCGGCTATAATCCACAGCTGGACTGAATGGCAAACAAAAAAGCTTCAAATGCTCAGTGAGGCAAACAGTGTCTTTCTCGGCGGTGATATGTGAGCATACTCACCAGGTATACTTGTTTTTTTGTTTGTTTGAATGTTTATGCGTTATTCCAACTATTTCAGGCGAAGTGTTGCCTTACAGTGAATAATTCCACTCATGTTTATTGACAAAAAATGTTTTTAAAAAAATGTTGCATTCTAGGACATTCTGCAAGGTAAGGGAGCTACACAATGATGGATGTGCAGACCAACCAAATCACAG
Organism: Osmerus eperlanus; assembly: GCF_963692335.1. Taxonomy (NCBI): domain Eukaryota; kingdom Metazoa; phylum Chordata; class Actinopteri; order Osmeriformes; family Osmeridae; genus Osmerus; species Osmerus eperlanus. The sequence goes on along the minus strand of NC_085030.1, from coordinate 5,095,155 downwards.
ACATACAGCTGGTGCAGGTATTATAACGCTGTAGATCACATGCATATGCACAAGTAGTACTGAGAAACCCTTATAAGCCTTATCTGTCTTATCAATGTTATACATATGTGGTCAAAATGGTCTGAAAATGTGTGTACATAAGCCCCAGTTTTGATACAGAGTGGAAAAAGGTTGATGAATACCTATTGTGTGTGTCTCTCTCTTTCTACACAGAGCAACGAGGTGGGGGGAAGCTCATACATGGAGAAGGAGGGACTTTTGCATAAGTTCAATGATCACTCAACCATTTGTATATCTTGCTATGTTTGGTATGTAAACTCATTTCATTAGGGTTGTCAAAGAAGCTGGAACAACTTGGCAAAGATGGATTGGACACCGGATTGAGGCCAGGATGGTCAATCATACAGGTTATTTCCCCAGGAACCTGGGTCATTCTCCTCATGACCTGTAAAAACAAACACAATGACCCTGCTGTTATTTCATAATTTTGAATGAGCAGAAAGTAACTTGAGAACATGTATCTCCTGTTTTAGTTACCTGAGGTATTTCCCGGCAACATATATTTTCTCTCTCCTGGGGCATGTGTGCACAGTTTCCACAAGTACACCTGGCAAGGGGAGATCGATGTAGTTGTAAGATCACATATTACTCCATGGAAAAAAGGTAATAATCTCATAATCAGATGACCTAATCAGCAGGATAGTAGTTACAAGATAAAATTTGAGCTACTGACACAGACGAGAGTAGTAATAGTTTCGTTGACGCGAGTGGTAGCTAACAGGTGATGTTAGGCTACCTGTTGCAAATTCAAGTAAATGCAAAACTTACCACTCTGAAGAAGTCATTTCCAATCTACGGGCGACTGGTTGCTCCTCAGATTCTTCCTCTGATTCAGGCTCAAACATATACGGTTCAACACCTAATGCACGGTCGTCTCTCGAGGCAGATGAAGCCACTCAGGAAACACCACAGCAGCGAGAGTCCGGCCCCCTGGCAGCCTCTGCCCTTTGACCTCCTGCCGGCCGCACCACCCGACGTCCCACAGGCTGACTCATAGCAGCAAGCGGCCTCGCAGGTCGAGGCCATTCAGAACGGCCAGTCAGAGAAGCGCAGTCAGAGCTGGCAAGACTGAGGTGACTGTGTCCCTTAGCGAGGGGAAAACAAATGGTCACAGCTGCTCTAAACCAACCAAACAAGTCACCCTCTGCAACACAGACCCCCCCAGACATTCTTACCCAATCAGAGACAAATGCAGCCCCTGTTGTAGAGCGCAGCCAAAACACTGTTGAGGTAGTGGCATGTAGGGGTGGGTGGAGAGGAAGACCTAGGGGCAGAGGGAGAGTTGGGAGGAGAGGAAGAAGAGGAGGCCCTTGCACAAGGGCCTCTACTGTGGGTGGTGTTGTTGAAGAGTTTAGAGGGGCCTTGGCATGGAGAGTTTACGTTACATTTACATTACATTACAAAATGATTACATTTACAATATGTTTTGTAACTGAAACTCCAGTATTTCAAAGTTTGGTCTCATCAACTAAGTCAACTAAAGTTGTTATAAACATTGAATAAAAAATGAAGTAATTCATTGTGCACCTGTGTCACCTCTGTACTTGTGAGCTCTCTTCACCATAAGCAAAAAGATGTAAAGGTTGAGAGGTTGAGAGGTTGGAACACAAACACCATCAGAATGGTTTGTTCTTTGAGATTCAACATTGTAAAAACTAGATAGTAAAATATAATCATCAACAATAGACTCTTATAAAGTCCCTTTCTAACCACCTCAGGATAGTTTGTGTATTTTAGCGCCATCTGCAGTACAGGAGTATGCAAAAGACACATCATTGGAGACATGTTCCTGGACATTTATTTGATAAAATGCTGTTGGTTTTATGTGAATATTGTTACGTGAGTAATTTTATGGTTATGTTAAATAACTGGTCATAATGCAGAGGCAACGTTTTAAAATCAAGATTTTCATTTTTATTGAAAAGTTGGCCAGGATTCTGTACAGCAGAGAGGGAGTGCGATACACAGGTTTAGGAAGTAGGGGAGGATAAAGAAACTCAATTTCCCATGGTGCATCATACCCTGAGCCGAGAATCATGTGTAAAACAGCAAGATATTTCTCGTTCCCTCTTTGGTGCTGCAATGAACTGAGGGGGGGTGAAAGGAATAGGGAACGAAAAAGAAGGAGGTGAATGGGGGGAGGGGGGATGAGGGGAGTGGGGGAGCCGAGGTCAGACCCTGGGGGAGAAAGAGAAGAGCAGAGAGTGGGGGAGGGGTGTCTGGGTCGCCAGCGGCTCCTTCCTCGGAGGCGTCCTCTACGTGAGTAGAAGGCTCTCTCTTCGGCCTCGCCCTCCTCCCTCGCTGTGCAGGGTCACACGCCTCAGCCAGGGAAGAGGCCAGGCCTCAGACATCTCTCCCCCGTTCTCTCTTCCTCCGCCCCTCTCCCTCGCCTCCGCTCTTTCTCTTTCTCGCCCTCCCTGAGCCTCACTTGCTGGCCATGGTGTAACATCCCATCTGGTGCCACTGCATGTCGCGGATGCGCCTCACGGACTGGAACTGGGGGCAGCGGGCGCCGTACTCGTTGAAGTGTCTGAACTCGCCCTTCTCCAGCAGGTACTGGCTACCACGGTAACCGGGATACTGGTATCCGACCCAGCTGCGGGGGGGGGGGGGAGAAGAGGAACATGACAGGTCAGAGATTCTTAATCTCTCTCCGCGACCACCCAACCGCATGTTTTCTCACTGTGTCTGGCCCGTTCTATGTGTTCCTCGTGTTCTCTAACTGCGTTCTAACCCTAGCCCGTGAGTGCTATCTAGGCTAATTCTCCCGGGTGTTTGCGGCCACTCACGTTCCACAGCTGACCATGATGCTGCCCACTCTGTCGGTGAAGCCGTAGGAGAACAGGCTGGGGACGTCGTCGTCCATGATCTCCATCTTGCGACCCTTGAACTGTCCGACCTCGTACAGGCAGATCTTGTGCTTCTCAGGGTCCTGGGAGAGAGGGACGAGAGAGGGAAGAGAGAGAGAGAGAGACGTGTGAGAGGATGACGGAGAGAGAACGACGGAGGGGAGGGGAAGAGGGGAGAAAAGATAGGGGTAAAGGAGCGGGGAAGAAAGGAGAGGACATGAGAGGAAAGGAGGGGAGAGGAGAGGAGGAGAGGGAATAAAAAAGGAGGTGAGGGCGGGGGAGAGCGGAGGAGAAGAGGAGAGGAGGAGAGGAGGGGAGGAGGAGAGGAGGAGAGGAGGGGAGGAGGAGAGGAGGAGAGGAGGGGAGGAGGAGAGGAGGGGAGGAGGAGAGGAGGAGAGGAGGGGAGGAGGGGAGGAGGAGAGGAGGAGAGGAGGGGAGGAGGAGAGGAGGAGAGGAGGGGAGGAGGGGAGGAGGAGAGGAGGGGAGGAGGAGAGGAGGAGAGGAGGCTCTCACCATCCTGACAGGCCTGAAGGACAGCAGGTAGTCGTTCTTCTGGCAGTTGCTCCAGGAGTCCCAGCGAGGGTACTCTCCCTTCTCCAGGATGTACATCTCTCCACAGAAGTTCATCTGCTCGAAGCCCACGAAGCTGAAAGCCACAGGACTGCAGGTCAGCATGCTGCCACACAGCTACCACAGACACATAATCACCTGAGCCTGGACCTGGCGACACACACTGCCCTTTTAACAACAACCAGCTGTCCAGTGAATATGCCATAAAGAATACCACATACTGGAGGATAGAGCTCAGTGGAATTCCATCTACGGTCATTGACTTCTACAGAGATATGTGTACTACTGTGTAGAGTCAGTTCCCTGGCGGTCCTTGTGCCTGTTCAGGCGGTTCACTTACGGTCCACACTCCACACGGAGGGAGCGCACGCGGTCCATGCCCATCTCGCACACGTTCATGCACTCGTTGCTGATCTCAATCATGCGACCCTGGAAGTTCTCCTGGTCGAACACGTACATCTGAGGGGAAACAACACAGGGCTGGTAAGTTCCAGAAGGGCGTGTTTGTGTTAGGTTGGGCCCGGGGAGACAGAGCTGCTGTTCTGAGGGGATACTTGCCTTGTAGGACATCATTCCCATCTCGGACTTCTTGCTCTGGGCAGCCTTCCCGTCGGTCTGGGAAGCAGCCTTGGTCTTATCTCCAGTGGACATGATGACTGGGAGTGAGAAGAGGAGAGGAGGAGAGGATGAGAGGAGGAGAGGGATGAGCACCTCATGCGAGGAGAGAAAGGGTGGAAGTGAAAGGTGGTGGAGGTGGTGAATGGGGATGGGGGAGACGGGGGGGGGGGGGGTGAGGGGAGGGTGAAAGGAAGGGAGGGAGGAATTAGAGAGGCAGGACAGTGAAGGAGAAGAGAACGTGTGGTTGAAGTCCTGTTTCAGTTGCGTATGTGTTGCTTCTTACGTGAATGGTAAATGTACTACGAGTTGTGACTGCCGTTTTGAAGAGGTGTCCCGACACCTCTTCACCTGTGCATGTGTGTGTGCATGCGTGCGCCTGCCGCTCTTACCTGTGTGTGTGTGTGATACCTGCGCAGAGCCTCACTCAGAGAGTGTGTGTAGCTCAGAGTGTCCGCCGCCCTTTTATACGCTGGCGCCCACCGTAGAGGGATTAGAGAGAGAGAAACAAACCCGCTGAGGTCAGAAGCATGGGACAATAGAACCACCGCATCATCAGAGAGGGACAGCCACAGGGGAGGGGAGTACAGGCAGGGTTAGGGTGTGTATGGGTGAGTTGGGTGGGAGGACTGTAGAACATAACAAAGTCCAAAATCCATCTCACTTAACTGTGACTGTGAGGCTAAGAGACGTTACTGATTATGGTTTAGAAAACATATGAGCTGTTTACTGTATACCTCTAAATACTGTGTTTTACGTTGTACTGGATATTCACGTTGTTGATATTTCAAAGTGAACACTGTGTTCTTTAGGGAATCTGGTTGACATATTCCCCGGATGAGCACAGGCTGGCTAAATGTATTATGGAAATATTGGGTTGAAGTCAACTACATTTGCAATGTCACAGATATTTAGATACACTCCCGTTTGCCGTTTAGTTTGACATTGATTGCCAGCCTGTTGGTGGGATTAGATTTGAGTGAATTGATAGGGAGAGACAAGGATGATGTTGGTAAGCATCTGCTTGTTATTTACACAAGGTGATTGTATAGGCAAATCTAGTTCCATTAAATAAGGTTTAATCTTTCTTCATGCAGAGGAATCCCATTGTGGAGTTTTATCACATTTCCTAAACATGAAACAAATGCATGTGTTTTTGCTTTTTTTGAGTGGAGTTGCAACCTCGGAGGAAACTCTTTGAAATTGTGCGCGCGCTTGGTGACATGGCATTCATGCACATAACGCTTCTTTTTTTTTGTCCTCAAACATTTGTCTGTACATAAACGTATAGGAATAGCCTCCCTGCTGTTCACTGCCCCCCAATGACACTTGTGCTGTGCGTGCGCACTGTTAATCCCAACATTCTCCATCTCTATCCTGCCTATTGTGCCCCAGCACACGCTGGACTGCTGACTGGTGCATAACATATCGGTCCACTATTGTTTCCGGTCCATTCACTCCAGAACGACACACAGAGTGGTCTGGCCATCTATAGGATGTGCTGACCTGGCTCATCGCCCTGGGTCAGAAAGACGCAGAGACCTACCAGAAATGCCAGGAACGTGCTTTGCTGTCGATGTTCGAAATGGAAGCTGGAAACTTGCGGCGCACCATGGACGCGCCCTGGCAAGCGCGCTCCTGTTCCGACCGGTATATAACTGAAGCGCCAGATTCGGTTAAAGCTCTACGCGAGACAGGCGTTAGGCGCGTGCCACTCCCGAGTTCATCGAATAAGTGACTATCTAGGTAAGGTAAGGTGCCAATTCCGTATTTAACAGATGAGGGAAAGTCAGATAGCAACAGACTTATTCAAGGACCTATACACATACAATTAAAACTCACAAAAAGCACTAACCATACAAACACGTTTAATATTTAGGCTACACTTCATGTAGCATATTTCAGTTACCCTTATTCTCCATATTCCGTTGGCGGAATATTCCGTTGCTTATTTATATAAAAATGAGAAGGCGTGCTTTCTCATCCATTTTTATCAATATCCCCACAGACTACATGCGTTTTAATGTGAGGAATGTATCTTACAGTTGAAAAATTAGAATATATTTGTATATTTAATGTTTAATGTATATTGTATATAATTGGTGTTCCGCAGACACACTTGTGTTGCACCAGTTTAGAGAATCTGTGTTAATTTCTGTCCAGGACAAACAACACTGCGGCACTAACCAGTAAACTCTTACTAACCAGTGAGATGAACGTTTAAAAGCAGAATATTTTAAAGCGTAATAGAGAGGAGTAGAGCTCTGTTTTGGAGTGACTGAACAAGGGTTGTTTAGAATGTTGTCCTCAAAGTCTTTCTTTCTTTCTTTCTCTCTCTCTCTCTCTCTCTCTCTCTCTCTCTCTCTCTCTCTCTCTCTCTCTCTCTCTCTCTCTCTCTCTCTCTCTCTCTCTCTCTCTCTCCCTCTCTCTGCCACTTCCTTGCTGCTCCTTCATCTCAGGAGTAAAGATGTACAGATCTACAAGATCCCCAATGATGCAATCTATGGTTAACTCGGGAATGGGCATGGCCCCTTTCTTCAAGGTTACTACAAACATTCAACATGTTATTTACACACACACACACATACACATACAATGGCTGGATGAATTCTGCCAGCTTCTTACATACCCTTCTTTCTCCCTCTTCCTTTGACTCTCTCTCTCTCCCTCTCTCTCTCCCTCCCCCCCTCTCTACAGGTGACAGTTTTCGAGCAGGAGCACTTCCAGGGAAAGTGCCAGGAGTTCACCTCTGAGTGCTGCAACATCCAGGAGTGTGGCCTGGACAACATCCGCTCCATCAGAGTGGAGAGTGGAGCGTAAGTACTTCCATGTGTGTGTGTGTGTGTGTGTGTGTGTGGAACAGGAACTACAGCATTTGTAACTGACGAGTCTGTGTACATTTCGAGTGAATCTCGCTAAACCATGTTGGTGTCAGTTTCCATCCTCATCCCTTTTCTCTCCATCTCTGTGTGTGTGTGTGTGTGTGTGTGTAGCTGGGTGGGCTTTGAGCACCATGACTTCCAGGGCCAGCAGTTCATCCTGGAGAGGGGAGAGTACCCTCACTGGGACTCCTACAGCGGCTCCCTGTCCTACCACGTGGAGCGCCTCATGTCCCTGCGCCCCATCTACTGTGCCGTGAGTACCTGGCGTGTGTGTGTGTGAGAGAGAGAGAGTGTGTGAGAGAGAGAGAGACAGTGGGAAGAGAAGCGGAAGTGAGAGTGTATAAAAGTGTACAAACCTTGGCGTGTCCGTGTGTGTGTGTGTTGCAGTCCCACCAGAGCAGCCGTATGATGATCTTTGAGAAGGAGAACTTCATGGGCCGCAGCGTGGAGCTGTGTGACGACTACCCCTCCCTGCAGGCCATGGGCTGGTGCATGCCCGAAGTGGGCTCCATGCACGTGCAGTGTGGCGCGTGAGTTACAACGCCGCGCACACAAACATCCACCATGTAACCAGTTCTAGCATGACAACAAACTGGGACGTATATAGGCTTGTATGAAACAGACCAAACTCAAATGCTACAAGCTGACCCAATGCTCACCCAGAGAGTGTCATACGACACACACACTAGTCCCAGCCCTGAACCCCAGAAGCTCACAGCTAAACTGCCCCCCCCCCCCCCCCCCCGCTCTCTCTCTCTCTGCAGCTTTGTGTGCTACCAGTACCCTGGATACAGGGGCCAGCAGTACATCATGGAGTGTGAGAGGCACAGCGGAGACTACCAGCACTGGAAGAACTGGGGCTCTCACTGCCAGACCCCCCAGATCCAGTCCATCCGTCGTATCCAGCACTAAGAGGGGGCCAGGTTGAGGACAGCAACCCCCCCAACCCCCTTCCCCCTTCCCGACCCCCTAGTACTGCCCTCTCTCCCCGTCTCCCCTGACCAGGACAGCATGGGCAGACCCATTGACACACAGAGCCACTCCACGGTACGATGAGACAATGTCGCACTGTAAAAGCACAGGCCCACACACGACATATAGTAGATGTACTGATACTAAGATAACACACAGTGTCTTTTTATCTGGTTCGAGCAGCCACACACACACACACACCTGCGCTGAACCACCCGAACCCCACCCCCCCCTTAGGCTCCACAGGGAGGATACCCACAACCCCCCTGAGGTGCTGGAACCAATCGGAGCGGAGGTCGTCAGACGCAGGTCTCGACATGGCTGCCGCCCCCCTCGGTCCAGTGCAGCGAAGGGAAGATGGCCGCCGCCGTGGTCCAGCTCTGATGTGTTCATGTGTGTGTAGGAGGTTTGAACCACTGGTTGACAAATAAACTCATGGTCACTTCAGTCAACAGGTCTGTTTGAATCATTCATGTGTGCGTGTTGTCGAGAGGGACAGTGAATTAAATAAGATATTACACGATTAACAATTAACTTGTGACAGACTCGCACAAATATAAAGGTTTGATAAAATATTTTATTTTTATTTAAATCAGCAATTCAGAAGAAAACTTTCTGTAGAATTGGTTTTAAACATGTCAAGCGGACAAAACAACAAAAACAGGAACCATGACGTGATCACATTCTAGAACCCTCAGCAAATGATAAATTATGAAATTTGAGGAAAATGTATTTGATGCAAAATGATGCATAGATAACAATTCAACATTCCTCAATTCTTTTGCGAGTTCTTCCAAGTATCTTTCGTGATTTGTCTAGGGAACTGAAACACTCCTGAACTTGTGTCGCTTTCTGAAACACTTGTCAGCCAAAACAGAAACAGAGTGCTGTGGTATTAAAAGAAATCAACAGGACAACTGACTGAACACAACATGTTGAACAAAAAAAGCACACATACTGAATAACAGAATAAGTGACATTGACGATACGAGGTAGAATTAGGTTAAACAATATCTCAAAACTGTGCATTGGAAAAACGACTACTAAAAATCTCTAACTTTGCCTAGTTTGTAATACACTCCTCATTGTTTTGTTTTAACCCAGACATGTTTATCCTCCAGTTTGTTAGACATTTTTGTTGATGTTTGTGTGTGCAGGTGGGCTGTACAGTCAGCTAACAGGGAGATCACCTGGGGGGAGAAGGGGGGAGGGGCATGAAGACAAAATATTCATAATAATTCTGTGTGTGTGCGTTACTGTAATGCACTTGTGTGTGTCTCACCTCATAGCACACAAGACAGTGGGCTAATGGAGGAACCGTGATTAGACTATCATCTGGTGACATCAATCTCCTCTTCGACATCCTCTTCATCCTCCTCCTCATCCTCACAGCAAAGCCCCTCCCCCCAAGTTCCAGGAAGTGCGACCAAAGGGACAGAACTGTAGTCTCCTAAAACATCCACTTCCTCTTCCTCCTCCCAGCTTCCTGTTGATCTCTTGCTATGCTCTCGCGTGGCAAGCGAGACGGGAGGTTTCTCTATCCCACAATGCAGCAGGCCCGGATTCCATTCCCCGCCGAGACTCCTCTGTTGGCCTGTTCCTCCACCCGCTTCCACCTTCTCTCCACCCCCTTCCACCTTCTCTCCACCCCCTTCCACCTTCTCTCCACCCCCTTCCACCTTCTCTGCACCCCCTTCCACCTTCTCTCCACCCCCATTGACAACAACGTGCACACTGCCAGCAGAGTCCAGCTCTACCACATCAATGTCCTCCTCACTGCTTGGGGTCTCTTGATGTCTGAACACGGCCCAATTAGTTTCTTCTTCTTTGTCTTCTCCTCCTTCTGGCCTGCCACACACCCTCTCCTTGTCTGCCCCTCTACTCTGTGAACACAAGACCTCTCTGACCTTCTCAAACCTGGTGGCTGCGGTCACATGGATCGCGTCTACTTCCTCGTCCAACTCTACTGTGACAGGCCCTTTCTTACCAGACTCATCTCCGTTTTGGGCGGGAGCTCGATGCCTCTGTGCTGGGAGTTGTAGTTTTGGACTGGACAGACGCCTTTGGGAGACAGGGTTTGATTTGACTGGTTCTGGATGATCTGGACACGCAGTCTCTCTCTCTGCCCCCTTATCCTCCTCTCTTTCCTCCTCTTTCCTCCTCTTCGGCTCGTCCGTCTCTGACTCCAGGCTCAACCTGTTCTCTTCTCCTTTCCTCCGTCTGTTCTCTCTGCTGTTCTCTCCTCTGTTCTCTGCGGTACCAGGAGATGGAGCAGAGGGGCACCTGTCTACCGACCTCCTGAGGAACCGCCTTCGCTCTTTGCCACCGCCCAGCTTCAAGGCCTCAATCACCCTGATTGGTTGGACCGTCTGAACGCTGACCTTCTCAGGCATCCTGATGGGTTGTTCGGCAGGGTGTAGGCGTTTCCCTGATGTGCCTGCCAGCAGCTGGGTGTCCTCCAGCCTGACCAAACACACAGTGGCGTAGCGTTCCAGCTTCTGCCCTCTGGGACACATGCTCTGTAATTGTTTTATTTTCCTGACCAGGTGCCTGGTTTTGTCTCTGTCTTGCTTCCTACTGCAGATGGACTTGAGTTGGTCTCTGGGAGGCAAAGGTTTGATTCGGACAATTGGTTGGCTGTTGGTGATGAACTTGACGGACTCGGTTTGGTCTGGATGGGGTTTGGTGGGCTGGGATTGGCTGGGAGGAGGTTTGGAGGGCTGGGATTGGCTGGAAGGGGTTTTGGTGGACTGGGATTGGCTGTGAGGGGGTTTGGTGGGCTGGGATTGGCTGTGAGGGGGTTTGGTGGGCAGGGATTGGCTTGGAGGAGGTTTGGAGGGCTGGGATTGGCTAGGAGGGGGTATGGTGGGCTGGGATTGGCTGTGAGGGGGTTTGGTGGGCTGGGATTGGCTGTGAGGGGGTTTGGAGGGCTGGGATTGGCTGTGAGGGGGTTTGGAGGGCTGGGATTGGCTGGGATGGGTTTTGGTGGATTCTTCTTCACTTTGTTGTCTCTGTGTCTGCTCCAGTGCTGGAGGGAACCTCTTCACTCCCCTGGCCTCCTCCGAGGTTCTGATCCCTTCCCTCACCTGGCTTCTTGTCATCCTCCTGCCTTCTTCCACCAGCTTCTCCGCCATTTGAATGTGAGAGGGTTGACCAGTAGAGGGCACTGCCTTGGCAGGCTGAGACAGAAGAGCAGATGAAGGGGGTTTAAGAGTGGTGTGTGTGAGAGGGTAGTGTCTGACTGGGTCCGGCTCTTCTCCATATTGAGTGTGTGTGTGTTGTTGGTGAGCTGTGTGTCTGGCACTGTGCGGAGAGACAACTGCGTGGGTGAGCTCGAAGACTGAACTGGTCTGTGCTCCGTGCTCGGCTGGTCTGGTCTGGGTCTGGGCTCCGCTGTCGTTCCTCATGGCGGCGTACGGTTCTGGTGGTCTGTCTGTGTGGCTGCTGTCTGTCTGGATGTTTCCGTTCAGCACGTTGTTTGCTGAGCTAGCAACCTGCTGCTCAAATGAGAGCAGGAAGTGATCCAGGATGTCGCTAAGATCGCCCTCCGTCTGCTGCTGCTGCAGAAGCGGAACCTCACACTCGGACCTGGAGGTCACCCCATATGTTGTCGCCTCGGCAACGGGGAACGCAGTTGGGATGATGTTATTTATGTCGCTATGGTGACCAGCTGACAAAGCAGAGAGAGTCAAGAGTTGGTTGAAACTCTCGGCGGAGTGGTCCCGGTTGCCGTGGAGATGAGGAGATGCAGGCGGAGGAGCCGTGGCGGCGGTTTCTTGGGGAAGGTCGTTAGTTTGCGTTGCCACAGCGACGTTGGGAATTAAATCGAGGTCCATCATGATGTCTTGTAGCAGGCACTCGAACCGCTCAGCTGAGTCTTCTTGGGCAGACGGGACCAGGGGGGGCAGGGGGGCGGTGTGGAGCAGGGCTGGGGCCGGGGACAGGTAGGGGACAGGAGATGGAGCAATGGGATTGGGGGTAGGGGCTAGGGCTGGGCTAGGGAAGGCTGCAGTAGGAGGGGTGGAGTCAGGGGGGCCGTGTGGCTCATAGGTCAGAGCCTCAAAGAGATATTTGGGGAGGGGGGGGAAGGGTATGGGCCTGATTCGTGGGCGACCAACCTGCCTCTTTATTATGGAAAAGCCGTCCTGAAACAGTAGAACGAACAAATGAAGTTCCATGTTCAACACTGTGACTAGCTATAGAAATATGAATATGATCTTGTTCCCTACCTGTATCATTTGGGCCTTGGTCCTCCTCGGCTTCCTCTGGGGAGCTTGGCTCTTCTCCACCCCGGCCCTGGAGACCTCCCACAGGTCACTCTGCCCTCGCCTCTTTTTCCTTCTCAAGAGGATCTTGATGGGCTGCAGCATATCCCTGGTCTTCAGGTACACTTTCCTGCCCACCATCCCCCCGCCCTGCCCCATCCGCAAGGCCCCCACCCCCAACCTCCGCAGCCAGCTTCCCTGAGGAACCTCCGCCGCCACCTGCTCCTTATTCGCTGCTGTTGTCCCCACCACGTCTCCTCCCCTGCGTCTGCCTCTGGGCTTCTGGGCTCTCCTCTCCTCCGCACCCCTCTCGGCCCCCCCTGCCGCCCTACGCCTCCTCCTCCGCCTGCCCTCCCGCTCCCCATCTTGGAAGTGGGCGGGGTTCAGGAAGTAACTGATGAACCCAGGGATGTTCCCCCTGAACTGCTCAAACTCCTCGCCTTCCCCCTCCAGCAGGTCCACGGCCTGAGGGGGGCTGGAGGCACTGGGGGGGAAGGCCTCCATCCCATGACCAGACATGTAGACAGCGGGGGTGGAGGAAGGGATGAGAGAAGGAGAGGAGGAGGAGAGGGATGGAGGGATGACGTCGAGCCGTGTGGCTTCTGTGGGTTCCCCCCGGGTCGTCAGCATGGAGGAGATGTCAGGGGCCTGGTGTCCGTCCAGAGGGCAGAGAAGGGACAGGGGGATGCATGGGATGTGAGGGGGGAGGTCAACGGCGCCCATAGAACCAGGAGCAGGGGCCTCTTGGAGAAGTGTCACATCACCTACGTAGGACACCAAGGGGTCAGGGTTGAGAGTGGAGCTGGAGGAGTAGAAGGTGGAGATCTGGGGGTGTTCCTCTGCAGCTCTGACACAGACCGGCCCCTCCCCTCCCAGGGACTGCAAACAGAGAGGCTGATGGGAAATATCCATGATGGCTCCACAAGTTTGGATCCCCGCGTCTGCGTTGAACCCAGCGGGCGTCTCTCTTCCGTTGTGTCTCTCGGTGACGTCGCCGCCTGGCGAGTCACGCCCTCCACTCTTGCGCCTAGCAACGTGGTCGTCTCTGTTGTCAAGGGGCTCGGTCTGTACCCCAACTTCCCTTACTCTCTCCTTCCACCTCTGTCCCTCCGTCGAGCTTGGTCCCGCTCTTCTGTCCCTCTCCCAACTCTGGGCTCCATCCTCCACCTCACTCCTCCCCACCTCCACCAGCCCACTGATACCCAGCTTGGCAGCGGCCGCCATCACCTCCTCCCTCTCCACCTCCCCCTCCACCACCATCTCCCCAGAGTACAGCAAGCCCACCAGCCTCAGCAGGGCACAGGCCCCAAAAGCCTGGAACTCGACCAGGTTGCTCTGCCCAGACGAAGAAGGTGGCGTGGAGGACAGAACACACGAGAGCTGGGGGCAGAGAGCAGACAAGATACAGCTGTGGGCCGGGACAGACACACCTAGAGGGGAAGGGAACAGCGAGTAGGTAAGATGTGCACACACACTCCAGGCCCTGTCTGTACATTGTGTGTGAGAGTTGATGAGTCAGTAAGTGTGTGTGTGTGTGTGTGTGAGTGTTTACATGCCCTCCGTACCCCCAGCCCGGAGCAGCGTGTCACAGTACTGGCTGCAGCGCTGTTGTCTCTGGAGTTCAGCCAGTATAGAAGGACTCGAACCTGGGCCTGCCATAGCTCTACATCCCTCCATTCACTGGCAGAAAGAAAGATGTTGGGTGAGGGGACGGGAGGAGGGGGCCAAGAGAGATGTAAACAACTTAAGGTAAACAACACCTAGTCATTACTTTACAATGAAATCAATGATAATCGTCTCTTCAGGATGTGGCTGTCAAATACCTGAGCAGTAAAATTCGAATCACTGAACTAAAAACAATTAAAGGATAGTGTGCTTTTATTATGTTCGACATGTATTTGTATTAGTTTAGCATCACTTAACTAAAATAACGCAATTCTCAGTGATTCAAGACACGTGTTGTGAGTTTGCGACATTTAGGTAAACGAACCTAAAACAGCTAGCCTGTTTGCTAAATTGGCTCATGACGTTCGAAGACTAGCATGCTTGCTAGCTAATCAACATTGGTGAAGGTGAGTTGTGAAGTGCACCTGCTTTCATCACTTAACAATGAGATTAAGCACAAAACTAATATTTAAAAAGTGTGTATTGTTAAGTCATGGTAACGGAAGGATTTGCATGACTCCCCCAAATACTTTGTGTGCAAGGCGGTGGTGAACTGAAACAGACTGACACCCTGAAAACATTCTCAAAATGGTCATGCATCACTCACCTTTGACGTATTATATATTGTTTTCTGTCTTCTCCAAATTAAAAAACTAACTTGAAAGAAATTAATGCATACACGTTAAAACTAGGTGCTAAAATAATAATATATTTAGAATTTCACTTTTATTCAACTTGCTTGTGGCTACGCGGCGGGCGTTACTGTATGTTGATTTGGTGAGGTCATCCTATAGATAGATACATTTCTCTGTAGGGTCGCTTCCGGTGCAGATTCCCCTCTCAAGTCAGCTCCACCATCTAGGTTACATGTATAATACATATTATGTATATGGTCTCCACTGTTAGGAATGGAAATAACTGATTGTGTACGTAACTTAAAGCATTCTCAGATGTTTTCGCCACATCGTGACAACGGAAGGTGACTGACTTGCTCCGAAACATTGAAAAAAGTTTGAATACATGGGTCTGCATGTTTGCCGTCAAAATTGCTTAGGACTGGGTTGCCGTGACCTGACTGTGGAACATAGCCCTCACCTTTCTGTCACGGTTTTGCAAACTGTTAACGCAGATCAAAGTTTCAAAACAAAACTTTATTCAACACCAATTTTGCATTTTCTCTTCCCATTTTTTCTTCCTGGGCGATGAATCTCACTTCAAAATAGGCTGCTAGTTAATAGTGTAATACATCTGGTTTAAGACATCCGAGCATTGGAGGTAATCTAATTATAGTCATTATATGGTCCAGACTTCAGACAGACAGGCTTTGAAATTCACCAATCTGCATATCGCCTAGCCCTGAAGGAGCTTTTAAATGGGACAGGTAGCAACACAATTACAGAGTTAATCAACAGACCCCGCAGGGAAGCTTTCATGTTCATTCCACACAAAAAAAGCCTTACGGATCCACCCTGAGTGCGTTTTCTGCTAGACAGAAATTCCTATTGAGGTAAATTGTCCAGTTCATCCCCCTCAAATAGTCCCATTTCCTGTGTAGTTGTAGAGGTCAGGGTCAGAGGTCAGGGTCAGGGTGGGTGAGAGTTTGCGGCCGAGGTCAGGCTTGGGCCAGCGCTGATTGAACTTGACGAAGAAGAGCGGGTCTGTGAAGGGGCCGCCGTAGACAATGTTTTTGAGCAGGTAGATGAGAGCAACCACCAGGCTGCTGATCAGGAAGAACGGGATGAACGGGCGCAGGTTCCTCCAGACCACACCCACCCCGTACCCCAGCCCCTTGAGGCCACCTTGTTTACCGGTGTGGGAGGTACGGCGACCGAAACCCATTAACGAATTTGCAACTGGAGAACCATCCCGAGAGTGTGATGAGGGAGCCATGGAATCCATCGTGTCATGGAGGCACCAAGAATACCACCTCAAAGCCTCTCTATTCCTCTTGTCCGTACTGTGTTCAATAAACTCCCCAAAAGCAATCCAAGAACCACAGGGATGTCTCCGTTCCCTCACGTCCTCTCAGACAACCCAGGGATCACAGTCATCAGGCCGACCTCAGCAAATAGTCCTTAGTCCGAGAAGGGCACGGTTGTGTCGCGTGCTCCGCGTATGACTCGAGGACATGATCGGTGATAAGTTGTCATGTTCCAGTCTTCAATGGCATGCCTTCCCTAAGCAGGTGCTATTCCATGGGTCTCTGTGTCACTCCTGATCTCTTTATTCTCTTGCGCATGTGGACCCAGGAGAAACGAGTCACTCAGCCTATTTGACAGAGAGGGAGAGAGCAAATGAAGGAGAGAGTGCCCTAAATAGATGCAGTACCAAGTGAAAGGAGGGAGCAGAGAGAGAGACAGAGAGAGAGACAGACAGAGAGACAGAGAGAGAGACAGAGAGAGAGACAGAGAGAGCAGCAGCAGAGAGAATCTCCAGCATTTAGTGGTCTCAAGTTTAAGGTGTGAAATACAAGCCTGTGCCAGCCTGGGCACACACGCACACACACACGCATGCACACACACATTCACTTGGTATACACTTTCAAACATACATTCTTACATACTCTTCAAGCACGTGGGATCCTTCAACTGTAGTTCATTATTTCACCCAAAGAGGGCAGTGTTCCGAACACCAAAAAGTGATTTATTGTGGGACAGAAGGAACAGGAGACTCTCAGGATCCCCCCTCCCCCCCCCCCTCCTCCTCATGTTCTTCCTCCTGAGGATTATTAACACACACACAGAACACCCAGTAAGTACACAGCAGACACACACAAACAGGCACACAGCAGTAAATGTTAAAACACACACTAAAAGAAAATTCACAGCGTCCACCCTGGGAGGACCCCACGACTAAGTTGTCTTCACTGCAGGAAAGCAATCGTGGCAACACTTTTCTTACGTGTCTAAAAGGTGTTTAATGCATCATGATAGCCTGTTAAGAGGGGTTATGTAGGCATTTAGAATCAGCGCCATAGCAATGCCAAGGTAATAACCTTGTGATATTATCCAGAGAAGGTATGGATATATGGGGGGGGGGTCTAATTAAGCTCAAGAGATATAAAGAATGGAGCAAAAAGGCTAAAAGGTCTGTTCACTTGAAATGCATAACATGACTGCATCCCGACCATACAGAATGTGTGTGTGTATTTAGAGGAGTCGGATTACTTTTAGTGCAAGCTGCATCTCTAATTAGACTTGTTGATCCAGCTCACGCTGTGTGATACTAGGCTTGGACACAGCCAAACACACACACGCACAAAACACACATCTAGTCTGAGAAAAGATCTTTATTTTATAAAAACAGTATTGCCAGTTACATACTCTTACTGAAAAATGCAACTTTTCAGAGCCAAGGCATGTATGAGAAGTACAATATTGTACATGGACAGGCAATGCTACAGAAACGATGTATGTGAAAAACAATAATAAAAAAACAAAGATGATTGGTCTCTTTTGCCATTTAAAACAATTAGTGGTAAAAGTGGAATAAAAACAGATTGCATAACCCTTTCACCCACATCTCCAACAGACCATCCCCCAAAATAAAAAAACAACATTAACTCAGACAAAATGGAAATAAGAATGCAAGGAAAACTAAAAGAGATTACAGTATATACCAAAATGTGCTTTTTCCCAGCCTGTCTAAAGTCCAGTTTCCCTGACTGGTCCATGCTCCCAAGGTTATAAAGAGTGATGGCATGCCCTCCTTTCCAATTATTCCCGCCGGTAGAGATGACAGACTTAAACATTACAATACCATAAACGTCAGCACTGAGTTTTTAGTGTTATAGACAAATTAATGGGCCATTCCAACATTCTAGAACCAACAGGATTCTCCATTCCGCAGGTTACACAAGGGACAGTCCATTCTAGAATGTTAGGAAAGTTAGTTGTAACTCTCGCCAAAGGGCTTTTGTCTATTGCAACAATGGGGTACTGCATTGCAGCCGTAGATGTGTGGGGACTATGGCAATGTAGCCAGAATTATAACGGAATTAGTGATGTATCGTTGTAGCATAGTGGACTGAGTACTGTAGTCGTTAGAATGGTGTTTTAAATAAGAAATTACAGCGTGTAAACAGTACTGTTTACCACAATGGCAGTAGTGCGTGTGTGTGTCAAAATACAGGTCACAGTAAGCCAGGTGTGCCTACAGACAGGGTGTTTGAACACTGCATCCCTGTTACTATCTCAGGGAGGAGGGCGGGGGAAGGGGGGGGCCACGGTGTGTGAGAGTGGGGCTCTTGGTACTGTAATAATAAATGAAAAATGATACTATTCAAACAAATGTAAAAATGTATCACAGGTGTAGAAAAAAAAAGCTCGCAGTAGGAGTTCCTTGAAAATATGTTTCACGGTCTGGTCCATGACAAGGTATTACAGCCACAGCCACACACACACAGTCCACATTATTTCATCATCCATCCACACAGACACTCAGAGGTCTTATTCACATCAGCCTTGGTTGGACGCTACTCGTCCAATGTCCAACCAGCGAAAAACATACAAGAGAGAGGAAGTTAACTCCTAAACAAACACAAACATTCCGCGTCTATGAGCGTTGAGTCCTATTGGACGATCGTCGCTCAAATCTTCCTGACCAGCCAATCCCTTGAGGGGGGGATTGATTTAAATTAAGTCCAAAACCTACAAAGCATACAAGACATTCCTCCGCGAATCAAAACATGCCCCTCTTTTTATATACACAGCATTATACCCTACCTACACATACTAGAAAACAAAACTCCTAGATCTCAGGATGCAGGTGTTGGCAGCAATCTGATTCACAATGAAGGACAACATAACATAGGAGAACGATGAAGAGTACGCCAACATGTTGTTGTGGAAACCGAAAAACAAAACAAAAAGAACTTATGATTGTCAACAAATATGATTGCCTTGAGATAGGGAATATAATTTAAATTAGAGAGAATATATATTTCTGATGCTACTATGAACCTCATGTCTCATGTCTGTGTGTGTGTGTGTGTCTTCAATATCAGCTCTTCTGATTGCAACACAACCGCTTTCTTTGGATGTCCAGCCTCATCTGTAATCCACACTGTCTTCGTGGTGCAGGGAGAGAGAGAGAGAGAGGGGGGGGGGGTGGATGAGAGAGAGAGAGAGAGAGAGGGGGGAAGGATGAGAGAGAGAGAGAGAGAGAGAGAGAGAGAGAGAGAGAGCGGTAGGGGGGTGGGTGAGAGAGAGCGCGCTAAAGAGAGAGCAGGAGAAAGTCTCTCTGGGTCTCTTCAGTAGCAGTGGTAGGGCTGCAGGAGCCCTGCAGGTCCACTCTGGGTGATGCAAACTATCAATTTTTCTGTTGGTGGAAAAGATCGGACAGGCATCAGTATTATAGGTCTACTCAGTAACGCACGCATTTCAAAACACACACACACACCAAAGCATACAACTACACACAAAAACACTGATTCTTTGGTATAAGTATGGCACACGATACACAACTTTACTTCCAAGTGCAGATCCTAAGGTTACAATCCATAAAACGATATATTTAGCATTGAGCATCGCTATACACGGACAGCTACATACTATACCAGTGCTAGTGAGTGTCCAGGGTACTACAGTATACAGTAGAGTACTCATGGACTTCAAATCAGTGTTCCAAAACCCCCATATTGGATAAAAAAAATTATAATTTTAAGTGTAGCCAGCATTTGGCCAGGTCTTGACCCCCACCCCCAAAATGGTCTGTTCTAGAGGCCCTCTGGATAGAGATTGAGACCGAGTCCATGCAGGACGTGAAGTCAGACGTACCATGCTGTAACATGCAGAGAGAGGGGGGAGAGGGAGGGGGAGGGGCCTAACCATCGTAGGAATCCAGGAGGGGCAAGGAGCCCTTTCTGCCCCCATAGACCCCTCGCTGAGACACACACACAGAGAGAGAGAGAGAAACAGAAAGACAGAGAGCGAGTGTGAACAAGTGAAACGGTTAAAAAAAGGGAGAGGTGAACGTCAACCGGAGAAGTGGAAAGGAATTGTTTGGAAAGGGATTTGGTGGGGGAATAGGGGTTAGTGTAGGTCAGTGAGGGGGCTGGGGAGTGTACATCTGTCCTTGTTTTGTGAGGGTCTCTCTCTGTTGTGTGGGTCACCTTTAAAGTGTCTGTGTTATCCAGAGTGTTGTCTAGAGTGTGTCTCCTCTCCCTCTGGTCCAGTGTAGAGTAGGCTTCTGCAAGAGGGAGGGAGGGAAACATGGAAACCGTATTGAGCCCAGATGAGGATTCTGCAACAGTGGAGAATCATTGGCATCCCACATGTCAAAGGTCAAGCACACAGAACGCCGTCAGGACTCCTGATGAGGAGCAACAGTTCCAGAAGGCTGACGGCGCTCGTTTGAAAAGAGGGGGCATGTTTTGGTGTGTGTGTGTGTGTGTGTTTCTAAGAACACTCACCAGGGCCTAGGTCGTTGAGTGGGATGATGTCCCTCTTCTCTCCTGCGGAGGAAGAACCAAGACAACCCGGTTACAACGTGGCCCTTAGAAGCATCGACTGAGGGGGACATCTGACAGGCGTGTTCACACCTCTCTCATCACACACACACACACACCTCTGTCCAACAGCGGCAGAGTGCTGTCCTCGTAGCCCCCGTTGGCCCGGCTGGGGCCGTTGGTGCTGGGGGCCACGTTCACCATGAAGTCGCTCTTCTTCCAGCCGTCCTTCTCCAGGGGCTTCCGCAGCTCCTTGTGGCCCCATACCAGCTGCAGCACCTGCCCCGCCCCGCGCACCTCGCGGTCCGAGCGCTTGCTGTGGACGCGCACACACACACACGGTTACGAAACACACTCAGTGGTAACACACTTTTTTTTTAGGATGCAACCACCATGTGATGCCCATTGAAGCACATCTTTCCGATTCTCTCCGACACAGCACCCACAAACCCCCACGCCCGCCCTCACCCATCCTTGTTGATGAGCACCAGTCTCTCGATGCCCTGGGAGGCCCGCAGGGTCTTGGCCGCCTCCAGGCTGTTGCCGAGCACCTCGGTGAGCGTGCTCAGTACGGACACCACCGTCTCCTCGGACAGAGCGCGTGCAGACTGGCTCTGGCCCCCCGGCAGGTCGGCCACTAGGTGGGGCACCGCGTGCTTGCCTGCGGGGGGAGAGGAGCACCAGAAAGGCACAATGAGTGAGAATGAAAGGTTTCAAAATCCTTACGATATACTGGAAATAAGTAATATCAATGAAATAAGGGAAAAATAATTAGCCAAACAACAACATGAATTCGTAACCAGTGAAGGTTCCCTGTAACAGTGCGAGTGCGAAGGCTGCATCTCCGCCTTCTCCGCCCCCCCGTCCCGACCCTGTGGTCTTACCCAGCAGCTCGCGGTTGCGGTTGTCGATGGCCAGGTTCCTCAGGGCCCCGGACATGGCCCTGACCACGCGGTCGTTCCCGTGGGCCAGCAGCTCGGCCATCATGGGCAGCCCCTTCTCCAGGCGCACCGTGGCCCGGATGTAGCGTCCGTACTGGGGGAGGGGGGAAGAGAGGGGGGAGCTTTGGTTGAGCGATGCACGGTACACAAGGCGTCGCTCACAACGAAAAAAAAAAGGAGGCTGGTCGTACACGCGAGTCGAGTTTGAAGACAAACACAACACGACAGAGAAACGTGCTGTGCGTCTTTGCCAAGGCTAGCCTCCAAATCACCCCCCACGGTGAAATGACTCGTTTGACATTTTCAACAAGAGCAGGAACGGAGAAACTCTCAGCCCTGCTCCTAACAGCCCGACCCGGCTCCTACGAGCGTGCCTTTAGGAGTTGTGACGCACAGCGACGGTGGTGGGGAAGGGGGGGGGGGAGGGGGGAGGAGGACTCACGGTCCAGCGGCCGGCGCAGAGGTTCTGGACGGCCCCGGCAGCAGCCTCCAGGACAGACGGGTTCTGGCTCTCCTGCAGCAGGGAGGTGTACACACGCACCACCTCGGGCTGGAACAGCAGCTCGTAGCCTGGCACACACACACACGCGCACACGCACGGGAGGATTATGAGACTGGAAGACTAGAAAGAGCTAACCCGTATTGAATATTCCAGGAGAAACTGGAATTTGTAGACCCACCTTTGGCAGGCGTTTGCCTCTTGGGAATGTCCACCTGATCTGCACCTCCATCGTCTCCATCTTTCTTTCCTGAAGAGGGAGGGGGGGGGAGGGGAGAAGCATTTAGAAAAAGAGTCATTGGAGGTCAAGCTTTCAAGACAACGAGCTTTAAGTTATACTTCGTTTTGCCCCCCCCCTCCAGGAACTGTTTAGTAATATCATGTGAGCACATGCACTAAGGATTAAGTGCAAATCTACTGGGATTACAAGCAGGCTGGACAGCTCTCGGCTGGTGTGTTAGATTGAATCTGCACCGCGTTAGTACGGCTACTGTCGAGACTCGCTAGTGCGTCTAGATAACAGCGTCTTACCTTTGGCAAACCACTCATCTAAAAACACAGGAGAAACCCAGGAAAGGGCGGAGAGGGGGATGAGAGAGAGGGAGGAGAGAAAGACAGTAGAAGTTTGAAAACATAAAGGGAGTGCCACCGCCACCTTCCAAGCACAAACCAATCCCGTCCACAAGACCGGGACGATTCCCACAAGACCCCCCACGATTTCAAAACGCATTTGGGTGCGTAATCCGCTCTCGAGACAACATTGCGCCCTCGTCTCTCTTTCTCTCTCTCTCCTCCCCCGTCCTGCCCCGGGTCTCTCTCCGGGGGGACCTGACGGAGAGCCCTGCGACTGACCTTTGCCCTTCCGCGAGCCGAAGCAGCTGGCCTTGTTGGCGCTGGGGGCGGGGCCCTGATTCAGGGGCGTGGCTTCCAGGTAGCGCTCGTGGCCGGGGACCTCGCGGTGCACCTGATAGGACAGGTTCCTCAGCAGACACACACTGTTCTCCACCAGCTAGGAGAGGCAGGGAGGGAAGAAGAGGAGATATGGAGGGAGGGAGGGTGTGGAGGGGAAAAGGTTAAGTATCAAATGTACCTGTACAGTGCTCATGCATTGGTCACTTTTGCTACATTGAGAAGTTCTGGAGAAGCACAGTGCGGGATACCTTGTTGTCCACGTCTTTGCGGTTGATCTGTGATTGGACAATGTACATGAGAGAGTCCACCAATCCCGAGCATTCCCTCAGCTTGCGTCGGGCCTCGCTGCGTTCTGAACTCACGTTCCTGAGAAGCAGAGAACAGCACTCTAGCGACACTCCAGCTAGCTGGCTGACATGGCTCATTCTGCCGATTCTACACCCTCAATACCCCTCTTCTCCTCCAGTTCTGTGTCTCCCTCTACGCCTTCTCCCTCCACCCCCCCCCCCCCTCTTCCAGCCCCCCCCCCCCTGGTCTCTCTCCATACCTGAGGCAGCCAGCTGTGTTGGTGAGGGCCGTCTCCCACTCCAGGTGCCGGGGCTTGCAGCTCTCCTCGCCCCCGTCGTTCCCCCTCTCCCAGCCCGAGTGGGGCACCATCACCTCGTCCGCCAGGGCGTGCAGGGCGTGGTCCACGATCTCCATCTTCACCGAGTCGTGAGACGACAGGTTCCACAGCGTGCCTGGAAGGAGACGCAGCCGTCGTCACCCCCAGCTCCTAGCAGTGGCTGGGGTACTGACAGTAGTAGCCCAAACACTACCATATAGCAGTAGTCCTAATAGTAGCAGTAATACTACACTATCAGTTGTAACAGTACTAGTAACAGCAGCAGTAGTAACATTACTAGTAACAGCAGCAGTAGTGACAGTACTAGTAACAGCAGCAGTAACAGTACTAGTAACAGCAGCAGTAGTGACAGTACTAGTAACAGCAGCAGCAGTAACAGTACTAGTAACAGCAGCAGTAGTGACAGTACTAGTAACAGCAGCAGTAGCAACAGTACTAGCAACAGCAGCAGTAGTAACAGTACTAGTAACAGCAGCAGTAGTAACAGTACTAGTAACAGCAGCAGTAGTAACAGTACTAGTAACAGCAGCAGTAGTAACAGTACTAGTAACAGCAGCAGTAGTAACAGTACTAGTAACAGCAGCAGTAGTAACAGTACTAGTAACAGCAGCAGTAGTAACAGTACTAGTAACAGCAGCAGTAGTAACAGTACTAGTAACAGCAGCAGTAGTAACAGTACTAGTAACAGCAGCAGTAGTAACAGTACTAGTAACAGCAGCAGTAGTAACAGTACTAGTAACAGCAGCAGTAGTAACAGTACTAGCATCAGCAGTAACAGGGGTACCTGTGATGGTGTCTGTGAGGTCCTGGTCTCTGGTCTTCCTCAGCAGGCGGACTAGGGCGGGGACGCCGTCACAGTTCTTGATGGCGATCTTGTTGTCGTGGTCGCGTCCGTACGAGATGTTCTTGAGCGCCCCGCAGGCCGAGTGGTGCACCTCCTTCTTGGGGTGGTCCAGCAGAGACACCAGGGAGGGGATGCCCTTCAGACGCCGAACCTCCGACTTCACCTGGACACACACACACACACACACACACACACACCCGACATCAGCGCTGTACATATCACCTTGGTATGGCTACATAGGGGTGAAGGAGCGCGCGCGCGCGCGTGTGCGTTACCTTGTCGTTCTTGAAGGTGAGGTGCTGCAGGAAGGCGGCAGCGTTGGTCTTGACGGGGTCCAGGCGGTAGTTGAGCATGGCGATCACCTCGGGCAGCTCGGGCTGCCTCCAGGAGCCGGGAGGGCCCTTCCTCAGGGTGCTGTCCAGCGACGCCATGCTGCCCCGCTCCATCGCCATGGGAACGCCCCAGGCGTAGGGGTCCACTCCGCCCATGTCGCCGTCTAGCGTGTCCTCACAGCTCCTGGGGGGGGCGGGGGAGGATGAGGGAGATCAGATGTGGGGTTCTCACAACAGGTGAATGTCTGTGTGTATATATATATATATATAGTACACATCATGTAGTGTGTGTGTGTGTGTGCCAACCTGAGCCTGCGTCTGTCCAGCGTGCCTGGGCCGCCGCCCCCCAGCCGGGGCATGGTTCCGTAGCCCGGGTGCATGGGCGGGGGCGCCATGCTGTAGTCCATGTCGTCGTAGCCCAGGCTGCGCTGGTCGTCCTCCATGCCGTAGGGCGCAGGGGCGTAGCGCATGCCCCCCAGCTCCAGGGCGCTGCCCACGCCCCGCACCACGCGGCTCACCTGGGGCTGGGCGCCGTACGGGTCCAGCTGCTGCCTGCTGGGGGCGCGGTAGCCAGAGTCCAGGGTCCTGTAACCGTCCATGGGCCTGGAGGGAGGGAGGGACAGAGCGAGCGAGAGAGAAAGACAGACAGCCAACATGAGAGGAAAGAACGACCAGGAAGGGAGGGAACGAGATGATTCATAGAGAACAATGAAGACAAACGTGTCACCAATACAACAGGCACCACAGGACTTTCCCCTGACCAACAATGGTACGGACGTCGTCAGGCTGCTCTGGGGGTCGAGAGCAAGTCGGCCCTCTCCGCCCGGTCCTCACCTGTATCTGTCGTCCACGCGCGTGCCTCTGCTCAGGCTGGCGTAGGTGTCAGCGGGAGGCCCCGGCCTGTAGTCGTCGTAGCCCCCCGAGGGGGCGTAGTGGTAGTTCCTGGGCACAGTGGCCATGGGGTAGTCTGGGACCCCGCCCCCCTGCCGGTAGGCGCGGTCCAGGGTGGCGCTGTAGCCGCCCATGCCGGACACGGAGAGGCCCCCGTCGATGGACATGGAGTCGGGGAGG
The DNA here is from genome assembly GCF_963692335.1 of Osmerus eperlanus. Lineage (NCBI taxonomy): Eukaryota > Metazoa > Chordata > Actinopteri > Osmeriformes > Osmeridae > Osmerus > Osmerus eperlanus. The sequence continues at coordinate 5,069,605 of NC_085030.1, read as the reverse complement.
ACGGTGCGAGAGGTCACCACCTTCCTGATCTGGGGGAGGAGGGTCAGAGGTCAGCGGGAGGTGGGTGGTGAGAAGGATGTCACGTGTGGAGGTGAGTGTAACGCTGCGGTAGGGAGGGGGGGGTTTGTGGGGAGGGTGGGGCTGGATGACCGGGTCAGCGTGGGAGGGAAGGAGGGTTTCAGAGTGAAGGATGTCTTAGTCGGTTCAGAAAACTGGGCGAGTTTTAACCAAAGACGTACAGTAAATGTTTTTAACCTATTGCAGCTGTCAGTTACGTGAAAAGAGGAGATGGAACATGAAACGTTTATTCCTTTTTTTCCCCCCAACTACTAATAATCGTGACTCAGATAAACCTCATAGGCTGCGTCCTGTGATAGCCTACTGCATCTGTCCTGCGCTGCAACAGCCTGGCTAGCGATCTAGCCAGCTAACCTTCACCCTCAGTGGGAACAATCAAACTAAGCAAACTAACGTCCAACACTGCACATACCAAAATAAACACGAGTTCAACAATAGAAACGTAAACAATGCTTCCGTCAACAAAATTAACGCCCCAACTGAGTCCCCTTCTGTCCTAACACAAGCCATGCTGAAAACCAAGAGCGCAGTTGCGACCTTACATGAACACCAGAGCAAATACAACATAAAAACGACATTTCCCATTAATGAGTAGTTTAAGTTCCACCATAGATGACCTCATTTGGATCAGTACAGAGGCGCCCTTCCTGGAAATGTTTGATGCCTCTAAATGTGCTGAAAACTGTCTGTCAGCTGGAAAAAGATCAAGACACCCATGCTACAAAGCTTGGCCAGGCCAGTCAGTTTAAAACAATGTTACAATGAATACAAAAAAGTAATAAATGAATATGTAATGAATAAATAAGTAACCAATCCTGTTTCCGGTCAATTTTGTGCAATTAATTCAATAGTCTAATAATGATTCGACGTTTAACGTTTTTAAAAACAGAAACTGACTGTGCCCCTAAATTTTGTCTGTGCCCCTAAAGTGTTTCCACTTGGGGGGCACATGTGCTCCTGCACAAAAAGTTAGCGTAAAGCCCTGTCTGTGTGTGTGTGTGTGTTCCTACCCCGTTGTCAGCCCGCCGCGCGGTGCCCTCCTCTGAGAACACAGAGTGTGCTTCCTGGGAGTCGTCTTCTGGAGTGTAGCTCTCATCGAGAGCTCCGTGAGCAGGGTCCACCATCCTGTACTGGAACACACACACACACACACACACACACACACACACACATTACTCTCCCCGTTCCCTCACACACTCGCAGAATTTCACACAGACTTGCGACGGGGGGGGGGGGGACTGTGGCGCAGACGCTCACCTGGGTCCCGTTTATATAGCCGTCAGTCAGTTTCAGACGCTCTATGTCTGCATCACCTAGACGGCCGTTCTGGGGGAGCAACAACAACAACACACACACACACACGTTTTAGTCCTGACAGGCACGACACAAGCACTCCCGTACGAGAGAGACTCCTTGAAACTCTGGTAAGGGCATGCAGCAGACCTACATCTGCCTATAACCAGAATAATACTGCAGACGCACCACATTTCTAAGTGACCAGACTAGAAGAGTCATGGTTGCTGACTCACTGGCATAGATGGATATTTTAGGGATGCATCTTTCCCCTCCTTCTCTCCTCCTTTTACAGGAACACCAAACAGGAAGTGGGAGGTCCTTTGCTAGCTACTAATGATGTGTCAAGACCATTTCATCCTGACCAAGTGAAAGGTGGGACTAACCAACAACCTTCAGCTGACCAGTCGGTGACGATCGCTTCACTCAAGGAAAATGTCTAGCAGCACCTGCTGTGTCCACAAGGGGGCAGGCAGTGGCGTTAGGTGAGCAAAGCAAGACGAGTCCAGGGCCCCTCTGTTTGGCCTTTAACATCCTAAATCATAACAAGAGGAACTTGAGGACGTGGGTGCTTGTGACAGAGATCATCACCCCAGTGTGACACTGAACACGAGAACTTCCCGTGTTCAGTGTCCCAAACGCCCCCCCCCCCCCAACCCCAATAAGATCACCCCCCCCCCATTCCTCATCTCTACCCCTCCCTCTCCTTCTCCCCTCCCTCCTTCACATGCTGCGAACTCCAGTTCTAGCATGTCTAGCTTGACCCTGACTGGAACAATCAGCACGGGAGAGCAGGATAATCCACTCCAAATACCGGGGACGGACGCCATCCCATAATGTCCCGACACGCTGACTGGCAGGTACTGCTACTCACAGACCAGTAGCAGGGCGGGGAGATGGACAGTTTTTAATGAGGGTGGATCAGGTGAACAGATGGACCGGGGGCTAGAGGCTGCATGTCCGGCCAGGAGACCGGCTACTTACGGCGAGCGCGGACACACTGAGCATGCAGCGCCGCACAGGAGAATAGCTGGGATTCCAACAAGGTGTGTGTGAGTGTGTGTGTGTGTGTGTCGGGGAGGCGTGTGATGTATGATGGATGGGACCTTGAACACGCTAAAGCATGTAAACAGACGGGATGCTGTGTGACTGGATGAGGGTTGAGAGACACACTGACATGCAGACACACACACACACACCAGCGTTGGGCGGAGGAGAGGACAGAGGGGGGGGGGGGGGGGCGGAGGGATGAGGATTAAAGGAGCTTCAAATGATAAGGGGGCGGCAGGGCTGGATGAACGAATGAGCAGATGGATGGACGGATGAACACAGGAGACACGGAGGATGAAGGGCAGGTCTCTAACCTCTCATCGCAGGGTTTAGAGAGGAGCCAGGGTGGGGACCAGGGATAGTGCAAATGGAGGGTGGGATCGGGTGGGGCATGAATGGAGGGGGAGCTGGGGTGGTACGACTGTGGGTACAGGGGACATGAACACGGGATGGGCACAGGATGGGGGAGGAACAGGAGTGGTGGGAATTGGGATGACGGGAGGGTTTTGATGGGAGGTTGGGCTGGGTGGGTGGGGTGGGGTGGGGGGGCTTTACCTGTGTGTGGGGGAGGGGGCGGGACGAGGGGCTGGGGAGGCCCACCCTCCTCCTCTCCTCCTCCAGCGCTCGAGTCAGCTGCTCAAACTGCACCTCCTGCTCCCTCACTGACTCCAGCAGGGCGGCAGCGCTCTCGCACTGCTCCATGCACACTACAGAGAGAGAGGCGTTACGCGCACGCGCTCAGGGCCCCGCCAACAGCTGCAACAGTCACACACGCGCGCACACACACACACACGTCATACACACACACGCAGCTGTGCATAGTCATAATTTGAAAAGGTCACCCGAGCAGAGATACACACCTTCACCAGGGGGCGTGACTTTGTGGAGAAGAGGTGAGAGGTCAGGCCAAGGTCAAAGGTGGGGGCTTTAATTGGCGGCGGGGCTCATGGGTGGAAGGTCACCAAACCACCGAGCCGAGAAAACGGGGGGGGGGGGGGGGGTGGAGAGAGCCAAAGTCACGGCTGATCGAGAACACAGGAGGGGAGGAGAAAAGGACAGTGAGAAGGGGGGTAGATGGAATAGTCCAGCAACACTTCACAGTAACACACGCGTATAGATAGCTTGTAGAGAGCAGACCACAGCAGGATAAACCCGCATTTGCTGCGAACGTTGGTACAGCAGCAGACACTGCAGCTCATTCAGGGCTTCTGGGGGAAACTACAGCTCCTGTCAGCAGCACGGTCTGAGGAACTACGACTCCCATGAGCCATCGGTGCCGTCTCTCCTGTTCAGAGGACAGCGGTGCTGCTTCTCTCCCAGGTCCCTGACCCTCTCTTCCTGGCTCTCCCTCCCTCTCCCTCCCTCCCGCCGGTAGATGCCTGGCTCACTACAGACCATGACAGGCAGTCTCAGATCTGCTGCATTCTTCCTGAACCTGATCTCCACATCTCTGACCGTTTCCATTTTGTTCAAAGTTGTTTGGTGGCGTTTTTTCTTTCTTTCCCTTTTCCTTCTTTTCATACTGACACAAGCACACTGTTGACAGGCTCCGACACATCCACAAGTCAAACCGGTTAGTCCAGGGAGGGGGTGGGAGGTGACGAAATTTCACTTTGCCTTTCAGTTTGCCTGTGTCACTGTGACAGACACACACACACACACAACTTAAAAACAAATTTAAAAAGGTACCAAGAGCTTGTCAGTAGGAGCTGTGGTTAGGCAACAAACAGGCACCTGCATTTACACCTCTTGCACCAGGTGCGCTTGAGAGCGTCGTCAGAGAGACTGAGAAAGGTGTTCTGGTGTCTCACGGTTACGAGACTGATAAGGCCAGAGGGGAATGTGATGACGTCATGAGGGAAAGGTGTTCTGGTGTCTCACGGTTACGAGACTGATAAGGCCAGAGGGGAATGTGATGACGTCATGAGGTGGGACTGCCCATTCAACAGCAGCAACAGGACCTCCGACTACCTCGCCTGCTCCTGCCCTGTCTGATGACAATCGCGCGCACACACACACAATGCATGTTTCTCCTACTTCACGAAGGGGTGAAGTAGCCTACATCGTTCTCACTTTCACATGATAAAAGGAGCACAGGGCCGTGAGAAGGAGGGAAGATGAAAGGGAAAAAGATTTACATCAAGGAGAGAGGTTTTAAAAAATATATATATAAATTCTTTGAAGAAAAAGACGGGGTGCAGAGGCCGATCTAAGAGAGGACAGGAAGTTCCACACACACCAGTGGTCAGGCCAAAGCCTCACGGCCCCACCTGCACAACCATAACCAATATGCCCTTATAAGGGCAAAGCCAGGACAGGAGCACAGAAACCACAATCTACCACTGTCAGAGGGAGAGAGACAGGGGGGAGTGGGGGGGGAAACACCACAGAGGAGGCAAGGGCAGGAGGGGAGAGAGAGAGAGAGAGAGAGAGAGAGAGAGAGAGAGGCCGAGAGAGAGAGAGAGGCCGAGAGAGAGAGAGAGGCCGAGAGAGAGAGAGAGGCCGAGAGAGAGAGGCCGAGAGAGAGAGAGAGGCCGAGAGAGAGAGAGAGGCCGAGAGAGAGAGAGAGAGAGGCCGAGAGAGAGAGGCCGAGAGAGAGAGGCCGAGAGAGAGAGGCCGAGAGAGAGAGGCCGAGAGAGAGAGGCCGAGAGAGAGAGGCCGAGAGAGAGAGGCCGAGAGAGAGAGGCCGAGAGAGGAGAGAGGAAGAGAGGACAGATAAGGACAGCGGTGTTAACTAAAAGATAAAAAGCACGGCAACTAGCATTCCTCACATTGCGGTGGGTCACCAAACAACACAGAGTCCTTTGGAGACAAAACAACGTTCCCAGTAAGACCCAGCGCTCCTGGCTACGCTCACACCAAGGTCCCAAGGCCAGCCTGGCAGGTCATACCGATCCAGTCACACACACACACACACACACACACACAAAACGAACACACCGGAGTCTAAAAATGTCATATTCCGTTGGTGCTTCTCAGTCCTTTGTGTCCCTGTAATTCCATAGCGCGTGTGTGTGTGTTACCCACAGGGAGGTGGGGAATGTGCAGCTGTCAGAAAGACCAGAGGAACAATAAGGAGTTTGTGTTAGTGAGCCACAAGTGTGAAAGAGATGTGGTCGCAAGTTGCGACTCGCAATGCAGTCGCACAGGATGGTGTGTGTGTGTGGTGTGTGTGTGCGCGCACGTTCGGTGCGTTTCTATAAAGTTGTGTTAAAAGCGCCCATCCTCCCTGCCCCTGCACCCCAAGTCCTCACTGGCTCCTCAGTAAGCGTGGCGTAAGCAGTTTTGGCCTTGACGCCTTTTGGAAGTCAGCTGTGGGTTTCGTCGAACAATGAAAACAATTTGCCTCTCCTTCCCTCCCCCCACACAAACACACAGCCCTACCTCACACCCCCCCCCCCTCCCCCCCAGCTTCCTGAGTAACAGGATGTTATGGATTCTCCATCAGGGATGAGTAAGGACACGGAGACACACCTTTATGTGAAACTCCAGTACAAACCCCTGTCTATGGTACGGCCTAAACTACTCTGTACCATTAGGCCTGCTCCACCACAACACACCATTACCATTTGTCTTCTACATAAGCCACTACATTTAAGGCGTTAGCGCTGCCAGTGGTCAGTCACATATATACTATGGGCCAGGGGCTATACTAGTCTCCACCACAGCTAAGCCTTTAAAAAAGGTACACTGGGTAAGATTTTCAGTGAAAAAAAAGAAAACCTTTGTCTCAATTTTGGTGCGGAGGAATTTGGGTGGCCGTTTCTCATCTTTGAATTTATTTTATAATGTTTCCTAGTGCAACTTTAACCTACCAGTGTCATCTATCCCAGAGTGTTTCCTGCTGTTGATGTTGGTATTGTATTTCAATGTAGCCCCTTTGTTAAATAGGATCAGATACGCACAGCAGGGATTCATAGTGGATGGGGCCAAGTACAGAACTGTATACAGTATCATTTTTTTCTTTCTCCTGCCTACTTGTGGTCAAAGCTCTTCGGATCCTAGCCACAAGTTTCACGTCAAACCACTCGCTTCCTCTGATGTTGACCAACCAATCAATACCAACCGTTGGATCCAAAGATATAGGGCACAGAGACAACAACCAATGAAATGGGGTCGTTCCATTACGTAGCTGTGTTGTCATCCCACGGTCACAATGTCAGCGAAGGGGAAACAGAGAGCCTTAGGGTCAGCGATACCCACACACACACACACACACACGATCTGGCAGTGACACACCACGAGTCACTTGCGTCCCGTCTGATTTGTCAGTCGGTCACAGCACTCAAGTGTGACTCACCCCCGTTAGTAGATATCAGAATACAACAAAGCCTGGGTTCAAACATCACAAACACAATGGCCTTTGTGACACCCCAGCCTGGCTGTGCACACCTGCCTCGCAAGCAAATCCCTCTGTCCACTTTCAAGAAGAGCGTAGCAAGCTGTGTGTCGTTTAACCATTATACAGTTCTAATGCAACTCCCCATGGTGCATGCTACCAACTCGATGTAATGCCATTTGTATGGGTTTAACAAAGTGTGGCTGGTAATGAGATTGAAGCATTAGACAGCTGATCCCCCCCCCCCTTACAGCCTAATGCACACATACATCCACTCTGTCCACTTAGAGATTAACCTAATGCACCTCCTCAAAATGGACACACACTCAACTAGCACATCAACCATCAGTGGGGACTTTTGAACCCCCTACAAGTCCTATTCATATTATAGGCATTTCATATCAGTCTGTGGATGGCAGGCAGGCTTTGTGCAAGCTCACTCCCAGGAACAAAAAACTACTGATGCCACATTGACCACCTGCTCCACCTGTGGAACATCACAGAAGCCTTTTTGTTGTTGTGGAATTAAGACTAGTCACTCCTGATATCAATAACCACCTGATGACTGAGTAGGCCAACACCTGCACTCCACACACACACACACACACACACACACACAACTGGTTAAGCGAGGATCACACCAGCATCTCCCTACCCAGACAAACCACACAGCACGCGCGCGCGCGCACACACACACACACACACATCAATACTGACCCCCATACTGTATTTACAACACAAACATCAGAAACTATTCCCATATGCAACACACTTCAGTTGACATCACCCCGCCTTCTCACTACCCAAACAAGTTCATTCAGGACCTACCTAACAGGTTAACTAGCAGGGAATAATGAGGCCTGTGGGAAAGTTTCACTTATAGACCCCCACCCCACACCCACAACAGCAACCTGTATATGTCAACGTTTCAAATGCTTGGCGTGGATTATATAGATCTGTTTGTTAAACTAATGATTATACGGCTAAATCAAGCATTATACAGAACAACAATAAACAGCAATTGGTCTTACCGGTGGCAGGTGTATAGTAGATTAACAATATTGCGCGTTTTCTCAGGAGTACTGAAAACAGAAAGACGACACTAATGAGAGATCTTGTTGTTGCACTTCCAGTGTTTGGAATAACAGTCCTCGCAGTGAACCACACACGCCTTGTCAACAATCAAATTACTTTGGCTATCCCTCTTTAATCGAAAAGCAATTGACGCATTTCATATTTTACACATATTACACATGAATGAGCGACCCTTGGTGGTTTAGAAAAGCAATACAAGTTTCTCCAATTAAATTATGTTGAAGTTGATTGCTGCAAGTCTAACTTTCGAACAAAAGACCACGGCAGCAGCAGTGTGTGTGCAAGCAAGCAACATTAAGTTCGCTCTCATTCCCTCAGCCTATGCCGCGATAGCTTTTCAGTCAGTAGGTAGTTTCATGAACATGAAGTCTCTACCGCCATAAAACGCAAATAAAATTTGCCCTAGACTTCCAATTACAGCATTGTATTCACTCGGATTTTGTGGAGTTGGTTGCTAACTAGCTAGGACGACACCAGAAACTGGACTGGACACCCGTTACATTTCTAGGCTCGTCGTAGCATGCTGTTATAGCTAACGCGAGCTAGCCTGGGTTATATTTTGGTGTGAAGCCAGATTAACATACAATACGACTGCCAGCTATCTATGCTAGCTATCTAGAGCGCACCACAAACAATTATGTTTATGTCGAAATAAACCTTAGCTTGTTGGTTAAATGCCAGTATTACTAGCCAATCTGGTAATAGGTAATTCTCTGTCCACACTTACGCTAACAAACACCGGCCTAGCTAGTGCTATCTTACATCGTCGAGACGCAGGCCAGGGCGTTTTACCCCACTAGGAATCAGACGGCAGGCTAAATAAGTCGTGCTGATATGATTCTGACCACTCCTTGCAGCCGCTGCAATGTTTTGTGTTAGTAGTGAGCGACGAATATAGTGAAAGGGGAGTAATATATGTTCCCCTGGTGTATTTAACTCACCCAGACGTATTTTATTCTCTGGGCCTTTCCGCGTATCTTTTCTTCGCTTTTCCCCTCTTTCTGTCCTCCTTTCCTGGTATTTCAAGCTAGCTAGGCTGAAGCCAAGCGTCGGGACGAGGAGGGCGGGCTCAACAAGCCTTTTACCGTAAATATGTACGGTCACCAATGGCCCCAGTGAAATTCCTGTCCTATTACAGGTGTGTCACAGGTTGCGGAATGAGTCTACATGTTGCTCTTGTCCAAACACGAGTGCCCATTACAGACAGCTGATGAAGCGGATGATTAATACCCTTCATTCCCAAGACCTAATAACGACCCAGATGAAACCGCGGAGACCACCTTCTTTTCACACATATAGGCCTACATCCACTCACACACAACACATTTCCCAATAATAGTGGGAAGTTGTGCATTATTGGAAGTATTTCTCAATTCAAGGAGGTTCCAATTATGTGATCAGTCATATCAGCTGTTTGGTTATCATATTGTTGATATAGAAAAAAATGCATTGTTTCTCAATTAGATTCCCATTCTCACATAAGGGGGTGGGGTGTGATGGACTTGAGAAATCTATATTCTACTTGTTTATGTCAGAAGCACAAAGCTAAGAAGTTTGAGTAATAAATCAAATGAGAGGAATCCAGATAAACAATAGAAACCTTTTGCGCTGGGGGAACAAGGAACAATGCATGGAATTTCCCCAATTTCCTGGAGAGTCCCCCGCAATGTTCAAGATTTGTAACCCTAACCCACATAGCAACGAAGGAGAGGCAACACTGCACTCTAGAGGAACAACCTTTAAAAAAAAAATCTGGTCCCCCGCAATACTGTCACATATACAGTAATACTAATAATGTAATAACGTATTTATTCCATACCAAAGTGAAACATAGGGTTTTTTTGAACCTGTAATCTCTTGATCTGCAGTCAAATTCTCTACCACTGAGCCAAGCCTGTATGATTTTGCCAAATGCAAAATTGAAGTGAAAAAGTAAGAAAAATAAAACATTTTTATTGAAGAAAAGAAAAAAAACTACAAAAAACACAAAGCTATAGTTTAAGGGCATTTTATATTGATTACCTGGACATACACCAAAACCCATTATCCAGGACAGAGATATCGAAAAGGACAATTAAAAGGCAATTACACAGAAGAGCTGGAAAGCGGAGAGCTGGCAGTTATCAGAGTGCCATGTTCCCCTCGTCTGTGTGTGTGACCATGTGTCTGCGCAGGTTGCTAGGGTTGTTGAAGTTGGCCCCACAGTGAGAGCAGCCGTAGGGTTTTTCCCCCGAGTGTGTCCTCATGTGGATCTTCAGGCTGCCGTTCTGTGTGAAGCTCTTCCCACACAACGAGCACACAAAGGGCTTCTCCCCTGTGTGGATACGCATGTGGACGTTCAGAGTCGTCTTGTTGACAAACTGCTTCCCACACAAGTGGCAGGTAATGGGAACCTCCCCCGTGTGAATAGTACGGTGCCGCGCCAAATCCGAGCGCCGGTAAAAACGCTTATTGCAGAAACTGCATGCCAGGGGTGACGGATGGTGCTGGGCTGTTCTCACATCCAGACCCAGTCGCCAGCCTTCGTACCGGGACAGGTTTGATGAGGTTGGGGTCATCTCTGTTGAGGCTGCCAGGGTAGTAGCCTGGTCTACATTCCCACTGGCCCCTCCTCTCCTCTGAGCCTCCCCACTGCCCTGCATCCCTGTCATCTGGGTTCTGCTAGCATCATGGCTTTGCTGTGATTGGGAGCCATGGTTGACAGTGTGGATGGGTGCAAGACTAGGGAACCTCTGTGGATCCGGTTGTGTGAAGGGAGAAGAGTTCTCAGGGGCCGCCCACGCCGGGCCTTGGGCCACATCTCCTCCACTGTGGACGCTGACAATACACGGCCCCTCGTTACCCAACATCAGGGAGGAGGGGTTGAGCTCCGGCATTCCCATAGCAACCGACTGTGCCACATTCTCCTCGTTTTGGGACTGGGCCTGATCTACATGAAACAAAAAACATCATAATACTGACTTTCTTTAATTTTTTAACATGTGTGTTTTATCATAGCCTAGTTCATCTCCTTACGACTTTGTGATAACATTTAGCTCCATGTTTCCCAGATTCGTATACCTGCATGCTGTCTGAAGTTAACCTCAGGTCCATCCTCTTCTTTGATTAGGATAACATCAGGACAGTTACTGCTCTCCACATCTGTAGACTGAACCACAATAGAGCGAGAAAGAGATTGTTGAACTGTTCAGCTAGGCTAATCGTTAAGGCAGTGAGTGATCAGATCGGGAAGGCTACCAACCTCGATTTTATTAGTGGTCGGATGTCTCTCATCCTCTGTTATTGTAATGGGACTACTTCTTCCATGGCGGTCTATTTTGTCTACGACTGGGAAAAAGTTTATATAAGTAAAAGTAGTCATCAAACCTCTCTTAAATTCAAAGCCTATTAAGTGCACTGGGACTTGCTTGCCTACCTGCCAGTCTTGAACGTGGTCTACAAAGGGCTTTGCTAAAAGAGAACCGACCGGCCCGAGTTGCGTTCGTTTTTTGAAGCCGTAGGGCAAAGAGCTCACTCTTCATTACTTTCATCCTCGTCCTCAGGACTTCGTTTTCTTTTATGCTGCGGGAGATCTCCAACCGAAGGTCTGCTGAGCTCTCGGAGATGAGCTGACTAATCTCTGCAACGGCTGCTTTCGCAAGCACGTCCATAATCGATGCAAGTTGTGTTTGCACCGATGACAAATACGTCGGCATTGTTCGTGTTGATAGTGTGAAGATATTATAGAAAAACACAAAAATATGAGGACACCCAAGCAACACTACCCATCGAGTAGCCTATCTGCCCTGCTGTACACAAAGCCCTTTCCGGTCATAGCAGAACACTTCACCACCGTAATCCTACAAATGGATGTGCAGCTATAACTAGTAAGAAACGAACGCCGAATCTGCTGGTAACGTAAACACGTACAAGACCTAAAAAAACATGCGGTAATGGGCTCGTGTTCATCGGAAGGTTCGGAGTAAGTCAAATCACATTTCAAATCATAATTTCGTTCTATGGAGATTTGTCTTCAGCAGTGGGCTGCTGTGTCAGAACAGTGAGCACAACCGTGGTTCTTTTTCCGCAGTACTCAAACACTAACATTTTAACGTGAAGTGTTTTTAACGATCTGTTAAATGCTCGTTTATTAGCAATCGTTGGATTTACAAGTATATTGTATATTGAGACAAAGACCAAACTCACAAGACTTCGAGTTTCCTGTGTTTTCTTCTTTGTTGACGGACACATTGTAAATTAAAAACGAATGATTGTCGCTTTATTTGTGACAAAAATACACATCCCACTAGCCTACAAAGTCACAGCATAGTAACGTTTGAAATAATAGCTACATAATAATAATAATAATAATAACATGACACAAATTAAAATAAATCTGGACATGCTTGCTGATTAGACCTGACGTGTCAATTACACACAAACGGTGCTCTAACTATCTAAACAATTTTAGTTTCAAACTGTAAGACTGACATGAAACAGTAGCAAGACAGTACCCTATCCTTGCCGTCTTGGCATATTTATCTCTATTGGTCTTTTGAATTGCTCTGTCTTAGTTGTTCTAAGCCTGTGCACCAACTAACTGTCGGCTGTCTTTCTTCTCATCCTCTTCGACTACCTTCACTGCTGAGCTTCCCTCATCATTTTTCTGGTCCCCAATGAACTCTTTGTCAGGTTTGTCCTCTCTTTCCTGGTCACCGATCTTCCCATTCTCCCCTACTTCTCCCTCTTTCTTTTCAGTGGACATTTCCTCGCCATCCGTAGCCCTGCCACTTTCCTCCCCTCCTTCGTTTGTACTCTTTTTCTCCTCCTCCTTGTCCTTCCTCTCCTTCTCTATTTTGGAGAGGTGATGACACAGGGCCTGGACGTAGGTAAACACGCACAGAGGGTCTGGCCTGTTCCCCATCAGGATCATATCAGCCACCTCCAGCAGGGGGCAGCAGTCAGCCATGGACCTGATGGACGGCAAGACCCAAAGCAGAAGAGAGATGAGAGGGGATGAGCAAAACAACAACATTAGAATAGGATGACTCTTCTCTCGTTCGCACAGACCATCTCTCTCCCTCTGTCTGTCGCGCTTTCATGACACAAACTTTCCTCCACACGCGGAAACAAACTGAGCGCCATACTCTGCTGTCTTGAAGGCCAGAGTAAAGTTCTTCTCTCTCTCTTCTGCCTTCAGGGTGGAGAAATCAAAGGCATCCGGGAAGAAGCGATGCACCAGGGCACAGAACGCCAGCCCGTCACACCATGACGATGAAAAGTTCTCTATGGATACACCCTGAAGAGGGGGGGGAAGATGGAAAATGGAGGAAAGAAAGAATATCACATCTATGTCCTGTGGTATTGATGTCAACAGGCGGCGAGTTCAAAATGCAGAGTCTAAGTGATGTGATTCTGAGATCACCTCGTAGTTGCGTGTTTTGTTGCGACACCACTGAAGGATCTTCTGTTTTATCGACGCCCCGCCTGCCACCGCCGCAGCCGACTTCTGCAGTTTGAAGTTACGAGAAATTGGCGTCCTGATAAAAATAAATAAAAAATACGATCATATTTGTTATTTATATTGACATCCCTACCATGTAGGTTTCTCCTATGCCAGCTAATCGATAGTATATAGTTTGTGCACCTAATAGGCTGTAAAGAGCTTACTCAGGTGCTCCTTGCTGGAACTTGGCTATGATGTCCTTTTTGGTGGACGGCCGGACAGAGCGGGCAGAGGAGCGGGGTCGGGATAGCGAGACGGGCGCAGAGGCCGGAGTGGCAGGGGAAGGACACGCCACGCTTTTTCTTTTCGCCTTCCCTTGCTTCTCTCCCTCCTTGATCTTCCCCTTCTCTTTGACCTGCCTGTTCTTGGTGTCCGATCCCTTCGCCCCCTCTGTCTTCCCCGGCTGTGCTGTCTCCTTATCCTCCTCTCCTTTTCCCCCATCCTCCGTTTTCCCGTCTGTCTTGTCCCCTGCCTGTTGGGTGTTGTCTCCCCCGTCTTTATCCACCTCTTTCCCCTCCACTCCCTCTTTCTCAATCTCGGCTGTCGTGACCACCTCTTGCCCTTTGCTATTCTTGTCCTCCCTCTCCTCCTCTCCCTTCCCCGCTCTATTTCCAATCAGCGTTTTGGGACTGTGTGTCTCCGATGTGTCGGCATCAGGGTTTGCCCCCCCCCCCTCCTCCGCATCTCTCCCCGCCTGGCCACCATCGGACTCACGCTCCTCTGGATCTCCATTACCAGGCTCCGGGCCTTCCTCCGTTACTGTCTCTCCACCGGCCTCCGCCCCCTGCCCAGAATCCCCTCCCACTGTGTCCTCCAGCACGGACGCTCTGTCAGGGTTGGCCCTCTCGTGGACTGGAACTTCACCCTCTGTCTGAGAGCAGAAAGAGAGAGAGTGTGTATGTGTGCTTGTACCTGTGCGTGTGGCGGGGTGTGGCGGGGGGTGGCGGGTGGGAGGAGAGTAGAGGAAACTGTCATTATTACATTAACTTATTTGATCATAATAACATAGTTACTTCAAATGCCCTAGATCTTCACTGGTCTTTCAGAATGGAATAGCATTGGAGCTTACCGCAAGTGACGTTACATTATTACAAATGCTGCACTCCAGGAATCAAGGTGTCACACCAGGTCATGACTTGGTAGTGACTCGTCAGCAGAAATAGTAGAGGTGTCCGTGGAGAGCAGTGCAACATTCTTCATCAGCATTTGGCTGTGGAACAGGTGTTGCCCAGCTCTAACGCATGCTGTCTGTACCCCCCATGCTGAAAATGCCATAGCTGATGTTGTATGTATGCGATGTAGCTAGGCTGTGTCAGTACTTTTCGCAATATGTAAGTGCTAGCTAACCCACCTGATTGTTATTGTTGTTATCCGTCTGGTTGGCTCCATGGTCACTCCCGGAATCCTTCGTGTTAACTAATACTTCATCCATGATTGGTTTGACTTCCTATGTATTTAAGTCCACCTTCCTTCGAGAGAAGCAATACATGTGCAAATAAAGAAAACGTCAAACCAGATTACTCTTTGCTACCAATGTGCTTTCATGGCTAACTCGATCCATCTATTGTGTCACATGCTCTCCCTGTTGTCTCACTGTCTGCCTCCGAGTTTCGGTCTGTTTGTTGCTCTGTTCCTTGCTCTCCCTCTTTCCTTCTCTGTCTATCTCTGTCTCTGTCAGGCCTGTCTGGTGTGTCGGTTAGAAGATGCCTCCTGCCCCCTCCAGCCTGGTGAAGATTCCACGGCACTTAATATGACCTTTCCTACAACACTAGGCTCCAGGAATAGAACCAGTGACATAGGCACAGCCCAATTGCCAGGACAGCTGCAACTGCTATGGAAACCAGGGGTACACACACACAAACACATGGACAAACACATAAACACGTACCAAATCATATCTGTCTCAAGTGAAACCTGGGGGATTCAAAACCCCAGTCCCCAACAACTAAACTTAATGACCCGACCAAATAATTGCACAGACTACAGAAATAGACATAGGCACAGTTAAAAGTATCAATCTTGACTGACATCCTACTGGATGTTTTTCTCTCACACACACACATACACACCCAAACAGAATAATGGTGAAGCATGAGCAGGGCTGTGTCATCGATGCAGTCCTTACCTTGAATGATGTCTGCAGCACCATCCAGTTCGCCGTGTTCAGTATCTGTGTATCCCGGGCAGTGACCAAGCTCTCCCACTTCTCTCTCTCTCTCCTGTGTGTCTTATCACCTTGCTGTCTTTCCTTTACTTTGGCTCTCTGTCCTGCGTTGATAAACAAAACTGTCCAATGAGTCAGTCAGAGTGAATTTGCACGATCTCGATTTACAATGTCCCCCTTTATGCCATTTGTCTCTCTTCCTCATTCCTTACATCCCTCTCTTACTCTCTCTGTGTCCCCCTGCCCCTTCACAAAGAAGTGTTAATATCCTACCAGGTCCAAACAGCATTGAAGCTATATATACACACACACACACCCCCTCAACCAAAAAATCCACAGTGTCCCTCCTTCAGTCCATACTCTCCTCAACTCATGGCTCCCTAAACATCACATCTTCTCCTTCAACGCAAAACAGATGGCTTTAAAAATAAACAGCTATCTATCTTCCCCCCATCTTCTCTCCCTGTCATTAGCTTTCCCTGCTGCCTCCCCTGACCCTCTCCTCCACTCTTTGGAGACTTACTGGTTGCAAATGATGTCAACACCTTCTTATGTATGTCTCTCTAGTACATTTGATCACTTGGCCATGTCTGTGTGGGTCTATTTTGATAGGACAACATAGCCCACTGAAAGCCAGATCTTTTCTAGTTTTGAGAGACATTATACATCATCGTTCTTGATTACCTCATCCTTCTTAGTATCACTTGACTTTTTAACATGTGCCTGCTAAAGTAGTGTACGTTAGTCTGTGGGGCGTGTTTGTGTGTCGGGTGTGCATGTGGGACAGCGAGCTTGAGAGAGAAAACCAAAGGGAGAGATTAGGACTGAAGATCATTGTTATTTCTGTCTCTGCTGAGAGATCGTCACACACTGTGCACATGTTCCATGACGAGGTGTGATCAGCACTCTGTCTGTAGCACAGTATCTCTGCCCTGACCAAAAGTGGTCCTTTCGGTAATAATTCAAAGAATTATCTGTGAATATTTATTCGTGTTGAAATAATAAATGACCCTAAAGAACCCTAGTCCTAGTGAATGTATTTTTGCTTTAGCAGTAAACTGCCACTGGGTAGTGGTGTTACATACAAGTGGTGAGATTCTGTTGACCATCAGCGTAGCCAGAGCAAGATCAGCAGCACCAAGCCAAGCTGTTCATTAAGCAATACAAAAAATTGACCGCGCAGAACAACTTGTGGGAGCCCTGACAACACACACACTCACACACAGATTAACATAACATTGAGCCCTGTGTTGAGGAATTGCTTTCATCACTAGCCTTGCCATCTTCCTAAAACTCATCATCCTATTCTGCCACGATTCAAAACTTCGAGAAGACCCCGCTTGAGATGAGATGCCAACAAGGCATCTCATCTGTGCAGAAAGAGATGGGGACAGAGAGGGAAAGAGAGAAAGGAAGAGAGAGAAAAAGGGGGGAGGGGAAACGGTGACAAGAGTCAGGACTTGATGTGTGGCATCTGTGTACTTGTAGGCTTCTTGAGTCACTGATGATGACAATGTTTCTGTGAACAATATGAGTGTGTGTGTACTTGATGAGGCTGGCTGCTGCCGGTGCAGGTTTCCTTATGAGCTGCTGTCTGAGGAGTACCTGACAGAAGCTCCCTGGAGTGAGCAGGCTGAACTGTTGCATTTAAGAATCAGTTCAGGCTCAGGTTTGGCTGACTTGGCCAGTTCAGGCTCAGGTTTGGCTGACTTGGCTGGACCCTGGGGAGAAGCATTTTCATTAAGGTGAAGTAAAGTGTGAGCTTACCCCAGACAATGCAGCTGGTCTGTAGTGAGCAGGGTGGTATGGATGGAACATCTGGATCCCCAGAACCTTTTTGCAGGCCCACATCTTTCTCTTAAAATTTAACATTATTCAGTGGTTGAGAGTATAGTATATATCAATAATAAATACCCACAAATATTTTTAGTTGAGTTCGCAATGAACGGCCACTGGGTGGTGGTGTTATACAGGCGGTGAGATTCAGCTTTGATGTTTCTTCTCACCAAAGCTTTAATGATTGCCCAAATTTTGAAAGTTTGTTAGTGAGTGAAAAATAAATAGTTTACATGTAAGAAATTATTTGATAATTCATTCCTCTTTGCCTATTTGATCTTTAATGTACAAAAATGAATAACATGTTTGTTTGTTTGTTTGCTAACATTACAGTTGAACCATCTGCTAGCAGCTAGCTTGTTAGGGCTGGATCGATCCATTGTCACCACTTTGTAGACATTGTTTAAGGCATGGTTTTATGCCCTTGACAGGAGGATCTTCCGTGAAGCTTTAGTCAGGTATGAGATGTAGTAAAAAAAAATCACATGATTCTATATTATTATGCCCAATTGTTGTTGTGAAATCTAGTGACTGACGCAGAGGGCGGCAATCCATCAATCTGACTACCCAGAGGCTTGTTACACTTGAACAGCTAGTTAGCCCGGTGGTGCGTCTGATGCTCTCTCTACTGTAAGCTACGTGCCAGACAGAGGCGAATGGTATGTATGTGGGAAGGAGAGGAAGGGTAGGTGCTTGGGTGGGTCTTGTCATTTTTCCTTTCCGTTTCTAAAGGCTCGCTTAGAATAGCATCAAAAACATCATGGTTTGAAACAGCGGATGGAGAACACAATGAAAACGGCAAGGTAAACTGCTTTGTTTCATGTAACCAGAACATAGGCTATAGCTACTACTCAAAAAGCGGATTAAAAAAACCCTCTTCATTTAAGGTCGTTTATACATCGTTTCAGGAAATCATTCACCCGAAAACGTTAAAGGTTGTTTAACCCAACTAAAAACTAGACCGAGTTTAGTTAGTTTACATATTAGCATACGGAAGCAGAGACGAGCTGAAGTTTAGCCTACTAGTACATAACGTTGCTTCCTCTCTCAACTGTCAAACATTTCTCCATGGTCTTCTCCCAGTGCTGCCGTACAGCATACTGCGAGGTTTTAACTGCATGACCCGAGACGAAAGCGTTAGCTCGCACTGACACATGCGCCTTGCCCACGCTAGATATCTGATCAGTGTATGCCGTCTGTGCGCGTGTTTGTTATGTGGCCATGGCTTTTTTCGATAACTCGCCCCCGCTTGCGTATACGGAGGTGATGAAGTAATATGGATGTCATGAGGCTGTGTTGTCATGGTCACTGGAATTACTGTGTGGTTACTGGAATTACTAATGTGTGTGTGTTGGGGGGGGGGGGGGGGGGTCATAATAAATTACAATAGTCATAATAAATCCCTCTGTAGATGACAAGAATTTCCTTAGGGTTCCCCATCATGAACATCCAGCTTGTAAAGCGTCATTTTCAATTATAGACTTGTTAGACTCCAGTAAAGCAACCAGTCAGTGACCGTTTCCTTAAAATTCTGAGCATCATCTGCTGTACGCTGTCTCTGGTCCATCTACATCTGTAGGAGTTCCTTGTCCTTCGTTCACCGTCACCGGGTCTTCGTGACTCCAAAAAGAGACCTTGAGTTTTGTGAGAGGAAGTGAGACAGAGAAGAGTATCCCGTGGTTACGAGCAAGTATAGCCCAAATTCGTAGGAAAGTGGCACCAGCACACATTACCGAAAACATGCTGATGTAGGCCTTTGGGCTGTTGACATCAGTCCAGAGAATGGGGGGGGAAGGTGGATTTCATACAGGGATGTCATCTCTAGTTCAAATTAGTTCTCTTTTTTTCTCTGTGAGCATGATGCTTTTGACATGTGTCCTCAGTCACAGATTTGAGGAAGAGCTGGGGTTGGGCAAATGGATCTTGTGATGAGAGGTGTAAAATAGAAATTCTAAGGTCTTGTGCAGATAATTTTTAGCTCGCTTGCATCATCCTCTCGTACCCTCTGAAAGTGTTACTCTCAGACTATGGACAACACTACTCGTGCATCCAACACATAGCAACCAGACCATAATGTTCCTATGCAAAGCCTAGATACTAATGTATGTTTTGAAGCAATGGTTTGTGTGTATAGGAATAGAACAAACTTTATTCCAGGCATCCAGCCACAGTTTTCAGCCAGGCTTCCTGTTGAACGGACTAGGCCCATCGCATACAGTTCATTCTGACTGAGTTTTTTTTGGTGTGTGTGTGTGTAAAAATGTAGGTTTAACTTTTGACACTAGCGCCTTGTTCAAATACTGTGTTGAGGTCAGGGCTTGTGTTGCTGCTGACCTCCCTGCTCGAGAAGAGGGAAGAGAGGAGAGGAGGGATGGAAGAAGAGAGAGCGCAGGGGGATGTGGGCAAGGGGAAGGACGGATAAGGAGGGAGGAGACTAGGGCAAATGAAGGAAGTAGGGGCCTGCCTATAAAAAGAAGTAGAGTGCAGAGGGAGAGGGAAAAGAGAGGAGGACTTGTGTGACAGAGTGCCTGTGTGGAAACTTACAGAAATAAGTGAGTATGAAAGTGTGAATGGTGGGCCATATTTGTGTCAGGGAAGTGGATGGTGAAATTGAGTTTTGAAATTGAACACACAAACACGTGCCTTTTTGTCTTGTGTGGGGGTATGTTTAATACATGTAATCTAAATATGAAGTATTTTGGTATGATTGTGTGTTTCATCTTCTTTTGGCATCTTAACTTGGTATTTGGGCTTCTTTGTATGTTTCTGTTTTATTTAGTTATGTATTGGTCCAGGTTGCACGATACTGCAATAAATATAATCCTAAAATAATAGCGCTAAAAACAATGTTTTTCTTGCCTCGCAGGTTAAGTGAAGCCCGTGAGAAAGCCTGCGGAGGAGAACCAAGAGCCTGACAGTACTGTGTGCTGGGAGAGCGCTGCGTGTGGCGTGTGTGCCTCTCGATCGTCCCGCGCGCGTGTGTGTGTTAGTGTGTGTGAGGGCAGCATGCTGTGCGAGGGTGCAGCGGGGGTCCGGCGCTGGCTGACCCTGGTCACGGGCCTCCTGGAGTGTCTGTGTTTTGCGGGGGCTGTGTTCGGCTGGGCCTCCCTGGTCTTCGTGCTGAAGACGGAAGGCTACTTCAGCTACTTGTGTGTCAACGCCACGGGCCTCAACGGCACACTGATCACAGGTCAGTGGATCCCTCTGGTCGGTTGATTCATGGAGTGTTAATCAGACATTTTATTGATCAGACAGTGTGCCGTTTAGCAGATTTAAGTCGACAAATAAGAATACGTGCGGCACATTGCTTCAGTAAACACGTAACATAAGGACCAAACACACACACACACAGACCACATTCTCACTTGTCCATCCTGTCCACTAGACTGCAGCGAGCAGGACGAACAGTTCTCGCTCATCTTCACCATTGCATCCTTCATGAACAACTTCTTGTTGCTGCCCAACGGCTTCCTGTTCGACCGCTTCGGTACCATGGTGGCCAGACTTCTAGGAATGTGAGTGTGCTTGTTTCACCTGGTCTATTCAAATCACCTTCATGGAAACTGATGTTCCAAGCCTGCTTTAAACAAGCCACACCCAATATGTTGACACTTTATTACTTTAGCTGATGCTTTTATCCAAAGCCACGTACAAATATTGCATGAAGTAAGTACAGCAGAAAATAAATGATCACAAGTGCACCTTTTGTAACGCCGTGGCTACACCAAGCACGGAAATGTTGCCTTGCGGACGCAGTGTGGACTCAGCAGAGTTCTAATACATTGTAAGCAATGGCTACACCAGACGCGAAAACGAAATTTCTGTGCGGAAATTTCCGTGCGGAAAATGTATAAATAGACTGGCTTCTATTTTTATTATTTTCCGCAAGGTTTGCGTGGCCCTTTTTACATAGTCTGGTAAACAAACACAGAAAAACAGATAACGGATTCATCTTAAATGTAAATCTTTGACGCGTCCAGTGTAGCCGGCTAAATAAAAGATCCGCTCCGTGAACGTTCTTTTTCCGCGCGTCAGAATTTCCGCGCTTGGTGTAGCCGTAGCGTAATGGTGTAAATAAGCTTTGTGTAAAGTTAGTAAAGATCAAAATATTATCTTTTATTTGAAGTCACTTTAAAAAAAATAGTCTGTTGAAGCCATGGGATGGGAATCAAGTAGATTAAATTAAAATCTTAAATAGAGAAACTTGAGGACTTATAAGTCCTCAGTTTTAATTCGATTTCACGCTTGTGTGCGTTAAGTAACAGAAAGCTGAGGAAGCCTGTAGCTCTTATTACTAAACTAAACACAGTGAGCCAGCCACTGATCATACACAACACACTCCTCTCTGCCCTGCCTTTCCCAGTCCAACCCTCCCCTTCCTCCTCCTCCCCCCCCTCCCCCTCCTCCTCGTCCTCTCCCTCCTCCCCCTCCTCCTCCATGGCCTTCCTCTCTGGCTGTCTTCCTTTCTCTGGTGGCTAGGCTACGGAGGAAACCATGCATGTGTCCCGATGCAACTCTTAAACCATTACTATGTGTTTTGGGGCTCAAATTCTCTCTCGCGCTCTTTTGTTGTCTCACTCTCTCTTTTGTCTCCCCCTTCTAATTGTCTTTCAATCTCCCTCTCAATGATTTGTCTCACTCCTTTTTTTCTCCCTTTCTCTATCTCGGTCACATCCTGGTATTTCCTCTAAGGGATTATCATGCCTCTTCACAATAACAGATGTGGATTAGTACTGTGGGACTATGGAAAGGAAATAATTCTTCTGTCTGTCTGTCTGTCTGTCCGCCTGTGAGTGTCTGACTAGAATAATTATTACATTATTACAGAGAGAGAAAGAGAGAGAGGGGAAATGGAAGGGTGTCTGATTTCTGTGAAAAAGACCATTGGACACAGTGGAGATGTTTTCTGGGGCTAAGGGGTGGTTGCTACGCAGAGCCAAGCACTGCAACGCTGGCAGGCTAGGAGTGGAGGCCTGACAACCCGCCAAGAAGACCTAGCAACAGACAGGGATAGGGAGAGAAAGGGCAGGGAAAAGAGGGATTTTGTTGCTGAGTGAGGGGGATAAAGGTTAGGGAGGGAGATAATGAAAGTAATGGGGGGGGGCTGGGGAGAGGGCTGAAAGCCTACTTGTGGATGAATATGTGAATGCGAGACATGTTCAGGGTGTGGCTGAGTCGGCAAGGTTGTTGGGGGTCAGCCCAGGTTAATGTGGTACAGACCCAGATAATGACCCAGCCCTCCAGAACCTCCCTTTGACCCCCCCCCCCCTCCCCCAGATCCACAACAACAACAAACCCTATTGCGGCCCAAGCCAGTCCATGTGTTTTCACTGAGGGTGGAGGGGGAAATTAAAAAAGGAGGAATGCAAATAGACGGGAGAGGAGATGTGGAAGGAGGGGGACGGGAGGAGGGGTGCCCATGGGAAAGTGAAGGAGAGGGGAGGAAAAACAAGAGTTAATGTAGGGTAAAGGCTGTTTAAACAGAGAAGGGGGGGGAGGCCGGGGAAGAGCGGGGGGGGCAAGGTGGCAGAGAGGGCTGGCTGGGCGGGGGGGCTCAAGAAGCACCTCAGCTCACCGAACTTGGATTTCGAGGAAGCTAGCCTTGCATTGTGAACTACATTGGATTGGAATAGTCTTACCTGTATGAGCCTGGTGGAGATGCTGACCTCTGCTCTGTGCTCCTCATCAGATCTCTCTACACCACCGGGGCTGTTTTTGTGGCCTTCTCCAGTTCAGGTGACCCCCTAGTTTGTCTCCACACTCCACCACTGACTGATCGATAGTTTTCCCCCCAGTTTTTTTATATCTCTTCTTTTTGCCTCTCTCAGAGCTGGCCATCCTCCTCTTCCCCGCTCTCTCCTTGATTGCCGTGGGAGGCATCCTGTTCCTGGTCACTAACATGCAGGTCTGTCTCCGTGGAAACCAGGCCCACGCCAGCCTTGGGGGAGGGGGGGTGTTGTTGGGTTGTCTTGTGCTTCAACAAATGGTCATCCCTGGGGCACGCGCACACACACACACACACACACACACGCTCCATACAGCTTGGCCATGTGATCCCGAGGAATGTGTACAGTACACACACTCCTGGATGATCCTAAACATGAACTCCAGTAAGCTCCAGTAACGCTGTGCTTGTGTGTGTGTTCCCTGTGACCCTGTTAGGTAGGAAACCTGTTTGGGGCTCATCGCTCCACCATCATCACCCTCTACAATGGAGCCTTTGACTCCTCCTCTGCCCTCTTCCTTATCATCAAGGTAAAGACCCCACACACACACACACACATCGAAATATTTGGCTTTCCCAAGGATGACACCAGGCATTTTGAATATTTGGACTAAGGCCTGTCTCTGCCTCTCTCTCTCTCTCTCTCTCTCTCTCTCTCTCTCTCTCTCTCTCTCTCTCTCTCTCTCTCTCTCTCTTCATAGCTGGTGTTTGAGGCGGGGGTGTCTCTCCGCGCCTCTTTCCTCTACCTGGCGTCGTTTAGCGTCATCCATCTGCTCAGGACTTTCCTCCTTCTGCCCACGAAACACATCCCTTACCCTCTGCCAGAGGGCTACAGATATGGGTAGGTACCAGGGTCACATCATCCACCTGTGGACCGTAGCATGCAGATGTAGGTCGGTACTGGGGTCACATCCTATGTTCTGGTCAAAGGGCTAGTGGACAGGAGAGATTTATATTGCATTTGATTAAAAAACTATAAGCCAAAACAAGAACTCCCGAATGTAACCCCAGAATGTGTTACGGTGCTGCTGTGTGCTGTGCCTGCTTGACCTCTGACTCTAACTGGCGTGATGCTGTCCTGCCAGGATGACCTGTGGCCAGACCAAGACCTTCACCCCTGCGCGGGCCTCTTTTGACGGCGACATTCCGAGCCATGCTGTCGACGAGCAAACCCCAATGCATAAGGAGAGCGCATCAACAAACGACGGTGTGTGTGTGTGTGTGTCTACATTCGGTTGACGTCCGTGTGAAAGAACCCTTTCTTCGACGTCACGCGACCTGGAATCGTCAAATACCGTTGCGTATCCCTTTCTTTCGTTTTCTCCTCACATTTTCCCGGGTCTCTTTCTCTTTCCCTCTCTCTCTCTCTCTCTCTCTCTCTCTCTCTCTCTCTCTCTCTCTCTCTCTCTCTCTCTCTCTCTCTCTCTCTCTCTCTCTCTCTCTCAGAGCGGAGTTACAAGGACTGCGTGCTGTCCAAGTTCTTTGTGTTCCATCTGCTGTGGCTCTCCGTCATGCAGCTGAGACACTATCTGTTCATCGGCACCCTCAACCCCATGCTGCAGAGGCTGACGCAGGGAGAGCCCTCGCTTGGTTAGCACGCGCGCACACCAACGCACACAATGCTAATTCACACACACAAGCATTAACTGACAAACACGGGACGATTCGTGCATTGAAGGTTTCACGCATGGTTTCACGTACGTGCTCGATTTAAACACACACACACACACACGCACAGACAGACACACAAAAGCAAAGATAACCTCACATTTGTCACATTCAACGCTCAGTCATATATTCATGCAATGGCGTGCATTGAAATGTACATGTGTACTAATGTATGCTCACATTCAAAGGGGTGAACTCAAATTCACCACGTCCAAAGTATCATATTGCAAACGGAGGTGGAGGATACAACTATTGGAGCAGAGTTTACAGTGTGTTTCCTGCGTGTGTGTGTGTGAGTTGCTCTCTCACCTCCTCTGACCCCCCCCCCCACTGGTTGTGTTTGTCCCTGCAGTGAGCACGTACATCAATGCGTTTGCGCTCACACAGCTATGTGGGGTTCTGTGTGCTCCCTGGAACGGCCTGATCATGGACCGTCTGAAAGGGAAGCCCCTCGCCTCGGGTAGGGGAGCCCCAAAACACACATACACACACGTTGTAACTGTTTGCCAACCATCTCCCGGGGTCGTGTTATCTAACTGTTTCTGTTTGTGCATTCTGGAGAAGGGAGCGTAAACGCTGGAGGTTACCGCTTATCTTATCAGTGTCCTGGTGTGTGTGTGTTCAGGCGAGAGTGAGCACGAGGCGGACCTGCGTGCGTCCGTGCTCTCTCTGTTCCTGACGGCGCTGCAGTGCCTGCTGTTCTCCCTGTGTGCCTCCACGCCCCTGCTGCCCCTCCAGTACCTCACCTTCATCCTGCAGGTGCTCAACCGCTCCTTCCTCTACGGGGGCAACGCCGCCTTCATCAGCATAGCGTGAGTCTCACACACACACGCGTGCTCTCTCACAGATACACTCACAGGCACACTGACACGTGTGCATGGGCCCACGTGGGCACACTCTAACCTGGTTGTCTTCTTTGTGTGTGTGTGTGTAGTTTCCCCTCCTGTCACTTTGGGAAGCTGTATGGCCTGATCATGGCCTTGTCAGCGGTGGTGTCTCTGCTGCAGTACCCCTGCTTCGCCCTGGTCAAGAACGTCCTGGGAGGAGACCCCCTATACGTGAGTGGACCTCCCTCACCACCTGAGACTGGAAGAGAACTCGCCTAGCTAGCCACCCACGCTGTCGTAGTCCGGTCGTAGTTTTAGTCGACGTTTTGAATATTTCGATTTGAATTTCATCTACTTGATTCCCATCCCATGGCTTCAACAGACGAAAAAAAAAAAAAAGTGACTTCAAATAAAAGAGAATATTTGGATCTTTACTAACTTTACACCATTACAAAAGGTGCACTTCTGATCACGTTTTTTCTTCTTCTTCTCTCACGCTCTCTCGTCCTTTGTCTCCCTCCAAACCCTTCTCCCGTCCTCTCCTCCCCCTCCCCCGCTCCGCGCAGGTGAACGTGGGTCTGACTGTGCTCACCCTGACCGCCTTCGTCCACCCCCTCTGCGTGCACCTGCACTGTCGGCGCCTGGCCGCCCAGAGGACCAAGAACGCGCGCTCGTCCTAGACCACGGTGCCCCTCTCCTCGACAGGAACCACGCACACTCGACGCTGCCCCTCGCCCTCACACACCCCCGTTGCCCGTTATCTGGTTATCTGCGATTGTAAAAAAAAAAAAATCAGGATGTGATTTGCTGCCTCAGGGGCCAGATGGAAACCAGACTGATGTTTACACTTTGCTGATTGCTGCCATTGGTGTTCCAGCCTCCATTGTATCTCTCCATATGCACTGTACATTCCCGACCCCTGTTTTTACCTACCCCAAAATGTTGTTTATTTTTCTCCTTATTATTTTTCTCCAGGTATGTCCTTACATTTTGTCTGGATGTATTTCAGTGTACCATAGGCATTACTATACACACAGAACACTTGACAGGTATATGTGGCCTCGTCTACATAGCTCAGCTTAGTTACCTTCTCCGAAGGTACTTCCTGAAGTAGGTGTTCTCAGTAGCTCTGAGCTCAAACCGGAGGGTTGAACTCTACTGTATTTAAGTTGATATAACTATTTTGTATACGTACTGTGCATCTACACGGAGAAACAGCAGTGTGGCTGTTAGTGTTATGGGTGTGAAAGTAAGGTGTGCTACTTTGGTAAAGATCTTCACGCACCAGTAAGGTTTTTTTTTTGCATATTCTGAATGCAAAAAAGCAGATCAGAGAAACACTGTCTTGACCTCATTTGCTTGCCGCGGTTGTGGTTTCTACTCGTCTGTTTCTTGTCATGACAGGCACATGTGTAACCAATGTGCTGCACAGGTCTGCCACCTCCTGGCCATAGTGTTTACACCCTTCTTGCTTGGTTGTCACCAGTTCAACAGTGGGCCTGAAGAGAAGATCTTATCACGAAGGTAGATTGTAAGGGCAGCATGTTTTGTAGCGAAATATTTCATAGAATGGCGAATATTTACCGTTTGTATTGAAACTATGAATCATAAAGGGACCGGTTCACAGTCACAGTAGGCATGTGATGCTGTAAACATGCCACAGGGACAATTGCATGAGCTTTGTATAGGCTATGTCAAAAGTGCCAATCTACATGTATTTTTTTTTACCTCACATTAATGTGCTGAAAAAGCAAAGACATTTATAAACTCCCATTTTTTTGTTCAACTTTGTGTATTATTGGTCATTGGGAAGGACAGTGTCCAACAAGACTTTACAAGCACTAGTAGCACATGTATTACAATCTTATAAAATGTGATGGAAATACAGCCTCCAAATATAAATGTACCAGGCAGATATCTGATTCGAAACAGGAAATAAATGATTAGAATTAATTACACAAGAGTAGACAGTAAAGGTTACCAAGAAGCCTTAGAAACACAAACGTAAAAAAACTTCCTTGAAAGAGTCGGCACACGAGGATCCAATTCATAAACTCATTAATGAAAGTATTACATATGTAGGGTGTTCTGTAAAAAAAGAATCTGTAATAATCTCAATCTGCGCACTAGTGATGCAACCATGATTTTGAACTTCAAGGTATGTAGAGGGAGGTGAACTACTGATGGTGTCGACATGACCAAAAACCCAATATGATGGAAGACGGAATGGTTTTGTGCCCCCCCCCCCCCCCCCCTGCGTTGATTAATGTTACACTTATTTAGGTATGTGTTTCACTTGTTGGTTAGTTAACCGATTTAACTACTTGTACTCGCTGTGAATTATATTAATGTGGCTTGTTTTCCTCCAGGTACACTCTAGCACTTTCGAGGATCATGTTGTTTAATTGTAATTAGTTTAACGACATGCTCTTTCTGGTTGTACCCATTGGCACTTATTTGCTTTTCACAATGTATGCTTCATGTTTTGACTACCCGCAAAGTTTTTGGTCTGCTAAATGAATAAATGAGTAAATGTAAACCAGCAGGTCTATTCTCTGCTTGTAAAAGGCCACTCTGTGCTTTCTCGTCCGATGTGCTCGCTCAGGGGGCCGGCTCGAGGGGGCCGGCTCAGGGGGCCGGCTCAGGGGGCCGGCTCAGGGGGCCGGCTCGAGGGGGCCGGCTCAGGGGGCCGGTTCAGGGGGCCAGCTCTAGGGGGCCTGCTCAGGGGGCCGCTCGAGGGCCGGACCTGCTGGCGAGGGCGCTCCTTCCTGTGCGTGCGAGCGGACGTGCTCGTCGTGCCGCCAGCGCTGGGAGAACGCCCGGGAGCAGTGAGGGCAGCTGTGCGGCCGCTGGCCTGTGTGGCTCTTGATATGGTCCTGCAGGAACTTGAACGTGGCGAAGGTCTTCCTGCACACCAGGCACTGGTGTTTGTGCGCCGGCCGGCCGCCCTGCCCCACGGGCGCGTGCTCCAGCAGGTGCTGGCGGAGGCCCTCGGGCCGGTTGAAGGCGGCGCCGCAGTGCTGACAGACGAAGGGCTTCATTCCGCTGTGGATGAGTTTGTGGCGGTCCAGGTGGGATTTCTGGATGAAGTGTTTCCCACAGTCCAGACAGTGGTGTGGCCTCAGTTCCTTGTTGTTGTGGCTGTAGATATGGCGCCTGAGGTAGGTCATGTGGGTGAACTGCTTCCCGCAGTCGTTGCAGATGAAGTCCATCTTCCCCGTGTGGTTCTGCTGGTGGACCTTAAGCGTCATTTTGCTTCTGTAGTTCTTCCCACACTCGTCGCAGTGGAACGGCCTCGCACCCGAGTGACTGAGGAGGTGTCGGTCTAAGGCGGCCTTACACGCCAGAACCTTCTCACAGAAGCTACACGTGTGGGTTGTTTTCACTCGGGTCTTTCTCACGCCAGATGTCTTTGACCTCTTGGTGCCTTGATTTTTGCCTTTTCGCAGAGTCATTTTAGCATCGTTCTTCCTATTTGAATCCTTCTTCGAATCATCGTTTTCCAAATAAACATCCGGATCCAATTGTCCTGTCTTCTTGCTTGTCCTTTTTGAGCCTTTCTTTCTCTTTCCAGGAAAAGGGTCCTGTTCTGTCTCTTCCTCTGACATCACTTCCTCTAGCAAGTCACTCCTCTCCTTATATGAGCTCTTCAGTTTAACCGCCAAGACACTCTCTGGTGTGTTCAACAGGCCACCACTTTCAGACGTGAGCCATTCAGAAGAGGTGTTGCAGCTCTTGTCAGATGTCCTGATCCTTGATCTCCACTGGGTTTCAGTATACATAGTCTCTTCATCCTGGTCCTGAACAACATATCTTTTGGTTGTGCATGAAGTCTCTTCAGTGTCTGTCGCTTGACGGTCAACATCTTCCTCTTCTCTTATGAACTTTGCTTGAGTTTGTCTTGTTTGTCTTTTCCCCATTTTCCTCGTCAACGGGTTGATTTCATTTATCTCTGACTCAAAACCCTGAGGGTTGACGTTTGACCTCTCTTTAACTCTCATCTTTCTGGCGCTACGTTTCTGTGTCCTCGTTTGGGTCATTTCGCCATCATCACCCTCCAGGTCGGCCCCAGGGCAGAAGCCTCGCACCTCCCGCCTCGCACCCTGAAGACGTATTTGGGGGGTCCTCGTCCGGTGGGAAACCTCTGTCCGCTGGGCTGCTTTATCCTTTCCATGACGGGGAGACAAACCTGAGGCACACACACCGGAAGGATACGAGTTAACCCTGTGCAAAATGAACTGAAGTTCTGTCACTGTTCATCCCAGCCAGTCAATGTTGCAGCTGATGTCAGTTCAGAACTAAGTCACCAATATAAATATTGTTTAAACAGATATCTGGTTGTATGATGGACAGAATACTCATTGGACATGTATCCTGTGTGTCTCACGTTTTGTTTCATATTACTTCTACATGCATGTACGACTGTCTTATGACTACCAGGAATCAGAGGTGGAAAAAGTACTAGAATATTGTACTCAAGTAAAAGTACCAATACTTTGATGAAATATTACTCAAATACAAGTGAAATTACCTATCTGAAAAATTACTCAAGTAAAAGTAATAAGTAGTTCATTTAAAAGTTACTTAGTTACATTTTTGTTTTAACTTATTTTAATTAAAGAAAAAATCTACAAATCTATACAAGTGCAATAACAACATAAAACATGTCACATATGACATGTAAGACCCTTATAAATGTATAATGTGCAATTTTAGTACAGAACATCACATAAAACGTTTTCAAACAATCAATTGAAAGTAAAAGTAGGCCTACCATACAGAGTACTTGGAAAAATATAAAATACACAACAAAACTACTCAATACAGTAGCGTGAGTAAATGTATTTCGTTACTTTACACCTCCATGACAATGCCGTTTATCAAACCCCACTCGTATCAGACACAACTGAACATTCAGAATTGGTTATTATTACAATTGGGCAAATAAAACACCCAACGGATGGCTAGACGACCCACCTCCTTCTGTCAACAGCACAGATGTCACTCCATGTTTTTCAGAGAGAGTTGATCCAATATCGGTAACGTATAAGTTCATAAATTTCCACTCTCTATAATCACTTTGAATCATTACTGCTACAGGCTTAGTAGCAGTAATGTGTGGCAATAGTTGTGTGTGTGTGTTTTTTGCTGAGAAGAGAACGTTGGAACCTTAGGAATAAGGACACCCCCAGGAATCTTGTCGGTTCATTTCTTCTTCTTTAAAGTTGTTGAATTTGATTGGCGGATCGCAGCCAACTTAAAAGTGCGTAGTCCGCCATCTACTGTGCAGGAGTGTACTGTGTACTGTGTACTGTGTACGAATGATTACGAGTGTAGGCAACACACTCGTAATCATTTTCCAAAATAAAGGTTATGAAACAAATCTACTTTTCATTATTTGAAAATAAAAGTAAACTTTCTTTCCCAAAAGGTCTAGTCAAATACACGGGAAACAGTTCCAACAACAGCCTAAACAAGATAATATAATTAGGCTATATCAAGCCCGAAACATCATTCAAATCAATGCATTCAGAAAAAACTAGCTCTTGTGCATGCATAACATACATTTTCAGTAATGGCAGAATAATTAAAATATGTAATAGTGATATGTAATTCAAATGAGTATGGGAGATGTTTAACTAACTTCTACTGATGTTGACTGTGGCTAAAGAGGTGTCTCTGAGATAACTAGCTCCTGTAGTATATTGGTGTATTTTAACTTGTATAGTTGTGATACTAATGTCAGCAATCTGTCCATGAAATTGTAACCTGCTTTTCGATCAGTCATTGTGTCTTGTGGTACATACGTTTAACCTGTGAGAGTTTCAGATTGTAATTGAAATTGTAGGGAAATACTTTGTTTAACATGATCTTCTCTTCGTCATTAGTCCCACATCACGTTAGTCTAACGATAAATAACAGGTCGGAGGGCTCCAACCTGGCGGTGGCGCAGTCAGATTTAATTGACCTCTGATTTGGGGTATTACATATTTAGCCTTCTTACGTGATACCTTGCATAAACTACTTGTGGTACCTGCCTTTCTCTTGTTTTACTTATTACTTATACTAATCCAATAACACATTAGCGAATGCTCACTATAGCTGCACATTGTTTGCAGTCAAATGGGCTTCATGATGTCTTCTACTGACATCAATGGGTGCATCTGTGCCACTAATGCATACAAGTGTGATACAAACAGGTGAGAAAACATAGATAATTGGATATGGAGTGACATCTATGTGGGCGCAGTCTGCCTGAATGTGTGTGCATGTGTGTGTGTGAATGGTGACAGTATCTATGCTCCTGTCTGTCTGCGTCATCTGTGATCACAATCCAGTCATCACAATGTAAAAATAAACAAATGAATGGGTGACAGTAATAGGGAAATGGCGGGGGGAGAGGGGGAGTTATAAATACTTTATTCAGTGCTAATGAGGTGATGTGGTTCTGTCTATTCCGGGTTTCTGGCAGAAAGAGAAAGAGAGGAAAAGCATCTTTATGACACAGGCACTCACACACCACTTACACACACACATGCACTCACACACCACTTACACACACACATGCACTCACACACCACTTACACACACACATGCACTCACACACCACTTACACACACACATGCACTCACACACCACTTACACACACACATGCACTCACACACCACTTACACACACACATGCACTCACACACCACTTACATAGACACATCCTCTCTCTCTCTCACACACACACCCAAACTCTCTGTGACACACACTCTCACACTCCCACATTGATATCAGACAGACAGAGATGTAATTAGTAAGTGCTCAGTTATGTCACTCAAGAAGAGGAGCTGTGTGTTTTCTCTCACCTGGTTCTCAAGGCCTGCTCCATGTCACGATGCATCCACAGGATCTTAATGACTGCCTTGCACAGGTTGCTGGTGCAGGGGTGTCAGAAAGGGGGAACAACTTGATCATTTAGACAGTTCTGAGTTTAGATGGGAGAATGGGTAAGGCTTTTAGCACGCTACAGATACCAATTTATTTTGGATTTTTGGTGCTTGATTATCGGATGTGTTAGTCTAAAAAGTAATCATGGGCATCGTTCTGATATTTGATCACTTTTCAAGCAATGGATCTTGGATCCACTTGATCTCCAACATGATCTAATGAGCACAGCTATAGAACTTTCACACTGCAAATGTGAAGCACGTTTCACAGTGGTGCAAATCACATCCAAAACAACACTCCCAAAAATGTGAACCTCTTT
This sequence comes from Osmerus eperlanus, assembly GCF_963692335.1. Taxonomy (NCBI): domain Eukaryota; kingdom Metazoa; phylum Chordata; class Actinopteri; order Osmeriformes; family Osmeridae; genus Osmerus; species Osmerus eperlanus. The sequence continues at coordinate 5,036,791 of NC_085030.1, read as the reverse complement.
TAAATGTGTGCACAACGTCTTTGCACGATGGTCCAATCAACACTCCTGATTCAAAAAAGAACAGCGCCATGCAAGCAGATGAGTTGCGACAGAAAACATATTTTGATCGACAAGATCCAATGGCATTGCGACGCCTTTTTGGACACTGCTTGATTTTGCAGTGATGTCTTTGTCGTTGTTATGGTTTGTCTGGTTCGTACTTTGTATGGTCTGCATGTAGAGTACATGGGATTGTGAAGGGAAAATGGAAAAGAAAGTGAAAAGGCTCCTGTTCCTGGACATTCAGGCTCTTTCGTGACTTTCTCTCTGCATTAGTCATCGCTGATCAAAATTGTTTTCTGAAACAAAGAATTCAGCCCATGTTGTGATGCCTCTATGTATGTAATAGCCTACTTTTGTTTTTGTATCAATTAAATGGCATAGGCATACAAACGGTGGTACACTATGTTAAGGTACTGTGTATTGCTTCACAATGTGTGCTTCATGTTTTGGCTACTCGCAATGTTTTTGTGGCTATCTTGTTGTTATGATCAGTGATCTATGCACTTTGTAAAGCTCTCTCTTGGAAGTCGCTTTGGATAAAAGCGCCTGCTAAATGAATAAATGTAAATGTAGTTGTAGTTAATGTTTTTCAGTCAATTGTGTAGCAGTTTATTGAAAAAGTGTAGCATTAGATATGTAGTTGTTTTTTTGATGGAGCTGTTTGATTTTGCCACGTGTTGTGTTTTTGGAGAGTTTGCTTTAGTTTCAAGCTAGCGATAAGGGTTGTCCAGGTACAGCCTGTGTCCAGAAGGACATCCACCTCACTCTCCTGTACCGCACACGGCCTCACACTCCATGACCCCTCCTGTACTGCACACAGCCTCACACTCCATGACCCCTCCTGTACCGCACACAGCCTCACACTCCATGACCCCTCCTGTACCGCACACGGCCTCACACTCCATGACCCCTCCTGTACTGCACACAGCCTCACACTCCATGACCCCTCCTGTACTGCACACAGCCTCACACTCCATGACCCCTCCTGTACCGCACACAGCCTCACACTCCATGACCCCTCCTGTACTGCACACAGCCTCACACTCCATGACCCCTCCTGTACTGCACACAGCCTCACACTCCATGACCCCTCCTGTACCGCACACAGCCTCACACTCCATGACCCCTCCTGTACCGCACACAGCCTCACACTCCATGACCCCTCCTGTACCGCACACAGCCTCACACTCCATGACCCCTCCTGTACCGCACACAGCCTCACACTCCATGACCCCTCCTGTACCGCACACAGCCTCACACTCCATGACCCCTCCTGTACCGCACACAGCCTCACACTCCATGACCCCTCCTGTACTGCACACAGCCTCACACTCCATGACCCCTCCTGTACTGCACACAGCCTCACACTCCATGACCCCTCCTGTACCGCACACAGCCTCACACTCCATGACCCCTCCTGTACTGCACACAGCCTCACACTCCATGACCCCTCCTGTACCGCACACAGCCTCACACTCCATGACCCCTCCTGTACTGCACACAGCCTCACACTCCATGACCCCTCCTGTACCGCACACAGCCTCACACTCCATGACCCCTCCTGTACCGCACACAGCCTCACACTCCATGACCCCTCCTGTACCGCACACAGCCTCACACTCCATGACCCCTCCTGTACCGCACACGGCCTCACACTCCATGACCCCTGGCATGCTGTATTACCTCTCCTGTCTCTTGTTACATCTCTTCTCTGTGCTTTCTTTCTCTCTCTCTCGTTCTGTTTTCTGCCATCTTTACTTTATCCTTCTCTTTGACCATGTTTTGGTTCTTTCTTAACGACATGTTAACAAAGAACTCCCTCCCTCCCTGTGTTAAGGTCAGTTGAAGCTCCTCAGTGGGAAGGGAGTTCCCTCCTTTTTCAGCCCACCGACTGACAAGCCTCTTCTCCCTCAGCATGGAATAACAGTCCACACAGTCCACATGGCCAAGCCCACACAGAGACTCACTGTGTGTCTTTGTGTGGGCTTGTGTGTGTGTGTGTGTGTGTGTGTGAGAGAGAGAGAGAGAGAGAGAGAGAGAGAGAGAGAGAGAGAGAGAGAGAGAGAGAGAGAGAGAGAGAGAGAGAGAGAGAAGACGAGAAGAAGTGAGGGTGAAAGAAAAAGATGTGATACATTCTTGGCCTTATGCCTTATGTCCCTGGGGGTACTGTATATTGGAATGTGTGTTTTCCAATACATGTGTCTTTGCATGTGTCTGTGTGTGTGTGTGTAAGAATTCGTCAACCTGTGCCAACCCACTTGAAGACTCATGCGATGTCTCACTCTGTTGTATGTGTGTGTTTGGTATTTAAGAGAAATCAAAGAAAGAGTAGGAGTTCTACAAATTATTTGGCCTGAGTCTTTGTGTGTGTGCATGTGTGTGTGTGTGTGTGTGCGTGTGTGTGTGCGTGTGTGTGTGTGTGTGTGTGTGTGTGTGTTTGTAAATGCATGTGTGTGTGTTACGTATGCGTGTGTCGGGGGCTGGTGGGGTCAGCATGTGCTAGAACAGACCTTGCAGACATTCTGTGTTTACACCAGTTCAAATGCCAGTGTGCTAGTGAGTCACATGACCAGAGGAGAATAAGAGAGGTGTGTGTGTGTGTGTGTGTGTGTGTGTGTGTGAGAGAGAGAGAGAGAGAGAGAGAGAGAGAGAGAGAGAGAGAGAGAGAGAGAGAGAGAGAGAGAGAGAGAGAGAGAGAGAGAGAGAGAGAGAGAGAGAAAGAGGAGAAGATGTGGAGGTGGTGATCTATGACTACTTCAACAGGTCATCAACTATAGTAGTGTGCCCTAACCAGGGTCGGACTGGCCGTCGGGAGAGTCGGGAGATTTCCCGAACGGCCGGTCAAACGGGCGTGGCATAATGAAAAAAATATAGAACAATAATACACGGCCATGGGCCGGTCTGCGTTTCAAAGTCCCAGGCCGTTTTTCAGTCCCAGTCCAGACCTGGCCCTAACACACACACACACACACAAACGTATAACACATATACTGCCGTACTCTCTGTCATAGACAAGCACTATTACATTACATTTAGCAGATGCTCTTATCCAGAGCGACTTTCAGTAAGTACAGGGACATTCCCCCGAGGCAAGTACGGTGAAGTGCCTTGCCCAAGGACACAACATCATTTTAGCACAGCCAGGAATCGAACCGGCAACCTTCTGATTAGTGGCCCGACTCCCTAACCGCTCAGCCACCTGTCTCCCGACTATTACACACACACATGACACAGACATGTCACAAGACACAGACAGACTGGCCAATGTCTGGGTATGACATTGAAGAGGGGAGGGGGGTCTGACAGCCTCCCTCTGTCAGCTGTTGAATCCAACTGGCACACACACACACACATATACATATACACAGGGAGAAATACACACAAACACCCCAAGATCTCTGTGGCCCCCCATGGTGACACCTAATGCCAGCCTGCTGAGCAGACTACCACCCCCAATCCATGGAAGGGCCAAGGAACACTGAGCTCTCAGACACACACACACACACCAAACTCTCTCTCGCTCACACACACACATGCCCCACACATCACACACACACCTCTCTCACACACACCACACGTCCCCCACACACACACCTCTATCTCTCACACACACACACACCACACACACCTCTCTCTCTCTCTCTCTCTCTCTCTCTCTCTCTCTCACACACACACGCTTAAACCTCTCTCACACACACACACACACATCTCTCTCTCTCACAAACACACATGCCCCACACACAAACATCAAACACACCAACCTTACACTCACAACCCCCCCCCCCCCCGACACACACACACCTCACACATACACACACAAACCTCACACATAAACACACAAACCTCTCACACGCTTACACACACACAAACCTCACACATACACACACAATCTTCACCTCCCCCCACCCGTCCCCCACCCCCATAATACACCTCACAAACATACACACAGAGATGTCATCTCTTTACTTATGTCATGTACTGTACACAGCTTGCAGTCAAAGATGACCTTACAGTGGGCAGACTGTGTGTTATTGTTCTACTGGTTACCTTCATCTCATCGCCATGGGGAACAGATGGTGTTCATCACAGGGCTGAAACAGCCTCGACCCCGAGTCACTGAGAGGACTCAGTACTGACTCAACCCATCCCACCCTCAGTGAAACATTCTAGAAAACACTTGCAGAAAGCACAACCCAAGCACATAGGCACACTCAGAAACATTTCAGCAAGTTTCCATAATCGCTGAAATATATGTGAAATTAACCAGAACAGGGCCGTTCTATTTTATTTTCCTATTTTTCCAATGTCTTGTTTATTTTATATTAATTATTCATCTCGTGATCAACCGTTGTTTGTCTATAATTAACCATTTCTAAATAATTAATCATAAGTTTTGATTGCATGACCAGGCACAGAATGTTCTGCAAAATTACACAAATAAACCTGTCAGTCTCGCGCGTAACGGCGCGTATAGGGTGATTTGACAGCATCTTTCTCAGCACATCAGCGCGCTGAAAGTTTGCGCAGCTTCCGTTTTCTGATGCATGAAGTAATCTGACAAAAATAGAATATGGAGGTGACAATCACTCTGGTGTATAAAATGAATAATATGAAAATGTATGCTTTGTATCAGGTCATACCTACAATTCATTCGGGCAATAGGTCCGCATACTGATATGGCCCTGTGGCGTTTAATCATTTAAAAAAAGTGTTTTGTTCCATCGCTTAACTTGAATACACACAGTCAGATTTGTTTTAAATATAATAGTGGTGCCCATCTTACTTGAGCATCATATTCATTGAGGTCCTTTGTTTGTCTTTTTGCAATGTTGCTATCCAAGTTGGACATGAGTTCATTGTTTTTCGGCCAAATGCACTTTCCCACCTCCTAAGTTTCTCCTGTCCCCCGCTGTGCGTTCCGACTCCCAGTGTGTGGCTCTTTGGAATACTGCCCTACACTATCAGTAGGCTACCGCACTGTCAAACACGCCCTTTCTGTAGTTTACTGTCGCTTCCTCCGCTGGGCAACTCATCCCTCCATACCCTCCCCTTCTCCCCGCCCTCGCGAGTCTGACCTGCACAGTGACGTAGAGAGAATCCTCCGCTGCCCACAACCGTGGGCGCGAGCTCATCGCAAGTATAAAGTGGATCCCGGGATTCTGTCCACCACTCACTCAGTCGCACCGACTCGTTCACCAGAGCTGAACTTCAGCGGAGATAGCAGGCAGTTTCTCGCAACTCAGGCTAACTCGCTTTCGGCTTTGGTTCGAGATGGAGACCCACTCGACTGCGCGGTGCCCTCGGAGGTCCTTCAGCCACAACTTCAAGAGTGAGTAAACCTTGACATAGATGTTCTTAGGCTATAGTTTCAAATCTGTGTTATTTTGTTTGTTTGTTTTTATCTAATTTTGTTTGGTGATTTTGTTTTATTTGAAACCAAACAGCACTGAAATATTTGCATGTTTTGCTGGCAACTCTTCTGCATTGAAAAGTATGTGAATTGACATGAAAAATCTATGGAAAATAAATCAACATTTAATTTATATTTCTAGAGCTTTTGCCCCTCTACTGATAGAATGACTTTTTGCGCACAGTGTAATGTTTCATTATTACGATGTTATTAGGCTTATTTGTTTGTAAACCATGTTTACTCAACTTAACATAAGTTGTTGCAATGTCTTGGATATCACTGACTTTTATTAAGCAAACAAGAAATTCGGGAAACGATGTAGCTATTTCAGACTAGCGCACATGCACACCTGTCTATCACGCACGTACATTGACCGTGCGGTTAACGGGTCAGAAGGTGGGTCGTTGGAAAATCTTGCGCCTGAAGAATGGGGAACGTGATTATTTTTTAATGCAATGTACATTTACCACTTTGTGTCCCGTTATCCGAGCTTGCCAAACCGCTGCTTAATAATTTATGCCGAGGAAAACCGATCCGGGACCTGTTTCCATGTTTTATGCGTGGTCGTACACCGTAACCACTTTAGTATTCAACCTTTTTTGTGTGTCGTTGGCTCAAGAATTTAGTCTACCGGAGGAAGAAAATCCGTTTAACACTTGGCTCGCGTGATGAACGTGGCTTCCCTTACTCTAGTTTTTAAATGCAAATTGTGAACTTGGCAAAAACTTCGAGAAACTTGTAGATCTGCATGAAGCATCAGTGAAACATGATCCGGTCATGAAGAATAGACTGACGATTTCTGTTATCTAATTTATAATAAATGAGTTCTGGTAACTGGTGTTCAGAATATTCAGCTTGTCCGGCTGTGATCCAGGGAAGACCTTTGTGCGTCTTAAAATCAGCATTAACCTGTTGTGTCTGTGTTTGTAGGTGGACTCAACTTGTGGCTGGTGCTGTGGTTGGTGGTGGTGAAGCCGGGCGGAGCAGGGGCTTGTCCGAGGCTGTGTGTGTGTTACACCACACCCATGACGGTCAGCTGCCAGTCCCAAAACTACACCAGCGTGCCCGTGGGCGTGCCCTACGACTCCCAGCGCGTCTTCCTGCAGAAAAACCGCATCACGGAGCTCCGTGCTGACTCTTTCGGCTTCGAGACTCAGGTGAGAACCCTTGCCTCCCTCTCTCTCTCTGTGTGTGTGTGTGTGTGTGTGCAGCACTGCGTTACATAATGCATTTCGCTGATCGATGAGATGAGTGTCTCCTCACTACTATCATGCCTCATTATCTTCTCTATCTCCCTACTCCTTGCTCTGCCAACCACCCACACACACACCCACACACACACATCTGCAGGTCCTGTGGCTCTACTCCAACAACATCACATGGATCGAGGCTGGAGCCTTCAGTAACCTGCGCGTTCTAGAAGAGCTGGACCTGGGAGACAATCCGTTGCTCCAGCGGCTGGAGGGCGGGGCCTTCCGGGGTCTGGAGAAGCTGCAGAGCTTGTTCATGCACCGCTGCAAGCTGGCCACTCTCCCTCACGACCTCTTCCACAAACTCTACAGCCTGCAGTTCCTCTACCTGCAGGTAGGGGCAGGATATACACATATACAGACACGCACAACCATACAAGCACGCAAACAAACGTACCCACGGGATGTGTTTTCAAACAATCTCACGGAGAACATACGGATTCCCACACAAACAGGATTTGATTTCTAACACACACATACACAAATACTTGCAGCGGCGACTGACCCACAGTCACAGGAAGCTGTTAAAGTGTTTAAAGTGTAAAACTCCCTCTGCCTGCAGGAGAACCAGCTCCACTTCCTCCAGGACGACCTGTTCTCCGACCTGGTGAACCTCACCCACCTCTTCCTGCACGGGAACCGGATCCGCACTCTGTCCGAGAACGTGTTCCGCGGCCTGGTCAACCTGGACCGCCTCCTGCTCCACAACAACCGCATCCGACAGGTGAACCGCCGGGCGTTCCGTGACCTCGGCCGCCTGACCATCCTCTACCTGTTCAACAACTCCCTGTCCGAGCTGCCGGGCCAGGCCATGAAGGACGCCAAGTCGGTCCAGTTCCTCCGCCTCAACGGCAACCCCTGGTCGTGCGGCTGCGAGGCGCGCCCCCTGTGGGAGTGGTTCCGTGAGGCCCGCATCTCCTCCTCCGAGCTGATGTGCTCCTCCCCCTCGCCCCGCCGCGGCACCGACCTGCGCTTCCTGCGCGAGATGGACTTCGCCCCCTGCCCCCTGCCCGACCCGGGATCTCTGGCCGGCTCCACCACCACCACCTTCAGCACCAAGACCCGCTGGTGGTTCTCCAAGCACAAGCCCATGGCGTCCTCCAAGGGCATCTTCCAGAAGAGCTCGGAGACGGTCAAGGCCTTCCCCTTCTCCTCCGTCAAGCCCCACCACCCCTCCAACCCGTCCTCCACCTCCTTCTCCTCCTCCAAGTACGAGCTGACCGAGGAGGAGGTGGCCCTGCCCACGCTCGACGAGGAGGAGTACTGGGCCAACTACGGCAACGAGGACGCCTCCATCCGCTGCTTCGAGCTCGAGTGCGAAAACCCCGACCTGCCCTCCTCCTCCTCCCCGACTCCGTCACTCCTCTCTCTCTTCTCCCTGGCGGTACTGACTCTCTCCCTTCACCTCCTCTTCGGCTGAAACCCCCCACCACTACCACGTCAGGCGCCGTTTTCTCCACCTGTTTCCTTCCCACCTCTTTCTCCTTTACTCACCTGGATCTTGAATCCTTTCAGTTCCTCCCCCTGAACCCTAGGGGGTGCTCTACACTGATGCAGGAGACAGGCAGGCGGTAGGGAGTTGCCCTAGAGGGGCGTAGCTGAGGTGCAGTATAAGAAGAGATGGCTTTTGATTGGTAGACCACGCTGCTGATACAAGCTCATTAGAGTAGCAGGTTGTAGTGCCATGACGATGCTGATGATGAAGTGTTATGGGGCACAAGGCACCTCAGCCAAGCTCAGACACGCTACGCACACAGACACACAAACATTACGCACAACTCACAACCCACACTCAAACACACTTTATCCTGTACACAGCTCTCTGTAAACGTGTGAGGTTTTAGGAATTCAAGCACCACAGCATGTACCGGCAGCAAACAACGCAGGCGTTGGGATTTTTTGTCTCCAGCTATTTTGTACGGCGCCCAGCGCCCACAGGCATCCATCACAAACACTGCTTGCTGCTCTGCCAGGAAAAGACCTACAAGATTTGACAGCCCTTTTCTGTCTCGGTCTGATGACATCACTCTGCTCACTGTCGCCGACTTTTCGCCCTGTTCTTTTTAACCTTAGAGACCTCGATTGCTAGGGCAACAATCCGACCACACGATCAGAGGAGGAGAAAGAGAAGAAGTCAGGATGTCGGAATACAGATTATGAACCAATCAGGGACTGTTTTAGATTAATATAAAAATCTAAAGTACAGATAGAAGGTCAGCGTTGATGAAAGTCAAAGATAAAAAAGTACAAAGTGAGATCATTTGAAATAAATAGAGAGAGCTACAAAAAGCGAGAGAGAGGTTTCGGAAGAAATCCTGACAGCTTAGGTCAGGGCAGGGTGCCATGAAAAATGTGGTCTCTTTTCCAAACTGCTGAGATTAAATCTTGTTATTCCTGCACACGCCTGTGATAGCTATCACACTGTACATATTTTGCACTGTACATAGCCATACACTCGTGACATATGGTACATACATGACACTGCTGTGTAGTTTAGTGTATGAAGCCCATGCTTCAAACTTTTTAAAGGTTCGTTCTGGATCTTTTCTTTAGGGATTTTTGCCATGGCAAGGGTCTCTGCAGTATGCTGCTCTGCAGTATGCTGATTCACATTCAGATTCAAAAAGTGGTACAGTATGGAAACCTGTAGTCCTTCTGTCTATCCCTTCCTCCCCCCCCCCCCCCCCCCACACACACACCTTTTACACACCACACACGCACGGACATATTTGTTTTAGAGTGTTGACAGAGTTTGTGTAAAACTGTCTTGAGAGTGACATTTTAGATTTTTGTGAGTCTGAAGAGGGAGTACTGATGATTCACACTCTTTACGCACACACGCACACACCCATACATGTGCTATGTATAACATTTTGCTAACAAGCTGTCACCCTTCTAAATTATATGATAACAAGCTTGAATTCTTCATTAGCCCCGTTGGCATGTGGCCATACTAATGTCTGGCGGAAAGATAACAATGTAATCTTTCACTCCATGAATGATTGAATGATGAACTGATTCACACCAAACCTCACCGAGTGATTGCAGGCATGTTGGGTAATGATGCTGTTTGTGACTCCTTCCACCCCTTTGACTGGAACCAGAAAGAAAACTGTGAACTGTTTCATCTTTTATTTTCAATGGAAGCTGTGAATAAACATTTGTACTACAAAAACAAAAAGGTCTCTTTGGATTTCCTTTACAAGGCCATTAGTCCAAGTCCATAAGAAGAGCCAACACAGAAAGATCATAGACACACCCATGCACATACATGCATTAATGTAACCTCTCGTTCCCACAAGAATAGCTTTAAAGAGACCAATACTGGTCTAAGAACAGGATGTTGCAGGGAGAGGAGAGCAGGGAGAACATTTGACCTAGTCTCAGGTGTGTTTAAGGAAGGTGCTGCAACCTAACCCCTCCGCGCCTGCCAAGACAGGACTGGCAGAGGCCAGGCTGCAGATAAGAGGACGCTGCCGTCAGCTTCTCCTGCCTAGCTATTACTGAGCCAAACCTAGAAGCTATTAAAGCTATCAAAGGTATTACTAAACTACTGACAACAATGTAGAATGCTCATTTAACTGTACCGTGAACTAACGATGATTATCAATGTGATTGGCTTGCAGCTTTGCATGAAACACTTTTACTTAAAAAAAAACGGGTTGGAGAAAGTCATTCATACGACACTGAAAACCTCACCTGTCCATTGAAGTGATTAGTGATGAGTTTAAACAGTCTAAATGTTGATGGACTAAGGACAAGGACGGCTTGGTGGCTCCCTCGCTGACAGATGGAGAAAAAGAGCAGGCTGAAAGTGTTCTTAATTACGACTTCATCTTAAACCTTAATCTGCTTTAAACCCTCAAAGTTCTTTTTGGAAGTTGGACTGTGTGTGAGAGAGTGTGTGTGTCTGTGTGTGTGTTTGCGTGTGTGTGTGTGTGTAAGGGGAACAGTTGGCATGAGTGTCGACAGCTCTAACACAAATCTCCATCATCTTCCTCTCCTCCGTTTTCTCCACACCTCCTCTCCCTTTTCCCCCATTTTAGGGTCCTTCACACTGACAGAAGGCAGCTATATTGAGGAATGACTTATTAAAAGGCGGGGTCCGTATTGGGCGCGTCTGTGATGCGGGGGAGATGGTGCTGACAGGGGGAGGCAGGTCAGGGTGAAACGGCGACATTTTGAACCGGATTCAAAACACCCCCTCAACAGATCCACTCCGCTGGTGATGAACGATGTTCTGATAGAAGATGATTGATGCTCTCTCTTTCACACACACACACACACACACACACACACACACACACAGATCCAAACAGACTCGCACACACCCGCTCCTTCTCCCCATCACCCTCTCCTTCAACAGGATGTACAGCTCGGTTTTCTTCTCACCCGTCACACCTTACCCTCCCCCCTCTTTTTTCTCGACACTCCTCTCCTCCTTCGGAAGAAACGTCACTCCCTCAGTTTATCTCGCGCCCCGTAAGTCATCAACCTCACATGTGTTCTCTGCTCTAGCTCGCCTCTGGTCCAGAACTTTCTTTTAACATGCACCAGGCTTCTTCTACCAAAAAGTCCACAAACCCCCTTACTATCAAAGACCCAACAGGTTAGCAGCTTCAAGTTTCGATACATATTTGCATATCTTGCATCTACTGCACGGTAATTCGAGGTTTAAAATGCAATTATTGTTGTTAACTTGTTATCAACCTAATAATGCAATAACCTAATCTTGACGTGTGGAGGAGGTGGTTCAGTTGCAACCTGGTTGCGTTAGCTGGTTGAGTTAGCTTCAGCTCTAGGCCTACAGATGGTCCTGTATTCAAACCCAGCTGAGTGCCTGACGAGACGCTGTCTGACCCTGTACAGTCGTGACTCGTAGCCAAAAGTATTGGGAGCAAAACATGTGAAAACATTTTCCTCAAATACCGAAACAGCAAACTTTGCAAAACACAACATTCGTCATTGCCAAAACTTATGGCCACGACTGTATGTTGTATATATGTTGTACATGTCCATGTTTGTCTGTTCCGGCTCCACCTACAGGTGTCTGATGTGTCACCCTCATTAGTTCGGACTGGGCTCAGGATGGCTGCAGCACTAGCCATTAGCAGACTTTGATGTGTGTTTGTCACACAGCGTCTACTCCTCCTCAGGGTGTTCTTTGTACTTTGTTTCTCCCTGCCTCTCTCCCTTTCTTCTTCACTTTTGTCTGCTTGTCGCTCTCTCGACAACTCTCTCCGACAGCCCCATCTCCGCCAACACAGCGCTCTTTATCTCTCTCTCTTTCTCTCTGTCCCCCCCGCCTCTCTCGCACTCTGTGCCCCCCCTCTCCCTCGCTCATCACAATCCCCTCCACCTTTCTTCATTTTTCTCCCTCTCTCTTCCTCTCTCTCTGTGTCTCCCTCCCTCCCTCCTTCCCTCCCGCTCTCTCTCTCTCTCACCCAGATGGCTGTGTTTGTCTTGGCTGCACAGCCAGAGCCTCTGAGTCTGCTTGCGTGTGTTGGCGTGTCGTTGGCGTGTTTGGTGACGTGTGTCCTCACACGCGTGTGTTATTCACCAAACCTTGGGGTGACGTCAGTGGAACCAGAGAGGGAAGGCAGGAAGAGTTATGGGAGATTTTCAGAAGAGGAGAAGCATTTAATGGGATCCATTCTTTCTCTGTGGTATTATCATTAAGTCTTCACTGTTGGATCCTGACTAATAGCATCACAACTTGAAGACAATTTGTCAATTATATCAATTGCTGATAGTTCAGCAGGTGACCAATCACGTTATCCCCTGTTGAGTCTTGAGATTCATCCATGCAGAGACATGATGTCACCTAAGTAGAAAGCAAAGAGCAATTTTTGCAAACCACACTGGCAAACCAAACTCAAAACACACAGCACCGAACTGGAACATAGACTCTGAAAACTAAAAATGCCCACATTTCACATCACACACTGACCACAACAAGTACAAACTACAACTACGATTATCTGTTGAGACTACAGTAAAACAGAAAGATTGAAACAACATATTCAGTAACAAAAGGCTTTCTTCATCAGCATCACACTGAACGCTCCCCCTCGCAATATAGAATGGAAAATATCTCCTTACATGGTACATAACAGGTTGTACCTGGCATGCATGCATCAGAACTGATTGGTGGTTGAACAACTGTGCAAAGAAGTTTTGCACAGTCGGAAGAGGTTCACAGTTCTGTCAGGAGAAAAGTGCATGATTAACTGGACATCCAGTTATCCAACACAAGGGCTCCACGGAGAGGAGTGTTGATTAGAAGTGTCTATATTCATGACATTTAAATATCTTTGGACATAGCAAAGGCCTACAGGAGAAAAATAGATCAATAATATTCATACTGAAACGAAATCACAACATAGAGATTGGAGAGCGAGAGGTGAGAGGGCTGTGCGAAACTTTATTTTTTGGCACTATCGTCATCAGCACAGGCCTTAACTGCGCACGTCTCGTGCACATACGTACAAATGCAAATACTGTGTGTGTGTGTGTGCAGAGACACACACACACAGCATGTGCGGGTTGGAGCTCTGGGAGGTTCATCCAGCCTGCGTCACAATGCAAGGCGAAAAAAAAGAGAGGGTAGGATGGATAGGGATGGGGGGAGGGTACATCTGTGGGGGTCTGTGGACCCCTTTTAGGCTTTGATAAAGAGCTAAATATACACTCCAGCAGCCTGCCTGACAGACTGAGATCAGGAGGAAGAGGGGGGGGGGGCTATGCTGGAAAGCGAGGAAGACACAGAGAGCGAGAGAGAGACAGGAATACAATTGAACCCAAACTGAGAGAGAGAGAGAAAAGTGTGACTAAGACGCAGTATGGTCACAGTATGTGTGTGTGAAAGTGAATGGAGGAGTCTTTCTGTGACTAAGTGTCACCTCGCCTCCGTGTGAGAGGTATAGCCCTCGGTTACTGGCAGCTCCAAGACAACACACTTGGGACTTTCATTCACAACAAAGGACTATGAACGGTAGCTGGGTTTACAGTATGCTATTCCTGGAGCATCATGTTTACCATCTAAATGAAAGTACACAAACACATATTTTTGCGATCACATTGGTTCTCTGTCTCTCTCTCCCTGGTGTCCCTAAATCCCTCTATCACACGTTTGTTTCCAAAGATCTCCTCCTCCAAACTCGTTGATCCTTTCATCTTCACTCTTTCCAGTTTGTTCCTCCTCTGTGGTCCTGCATTGCCATGGTGTGACGTCTTTCACTGTTTAATTAATGATTTGGTCTAATCTGGGGATGAGTTCATAAACCCAAATCCCCTACTCCCTCTGCATGTTGTCGTCTTCATAGCTGTGGCCAAGCAGAGACCTGCAGATTTAGCATTTTGCCAATAGGCGGCTGCATATATGAAAAACACCTAACACCTAACCCTAAAAAAATTCTAACAAAAGGTTTCTCAGCTGTTTTTTGTAGTATTAGGTGTCCTTAATAACATACTAAAAGTTTACCCAAGTTTGACCACTAGAAAGGTGTAATTTTCAAGATGGCGTCCAAGATGGGCTGGAAGCCCTTAAAATATCCTAACTCCTTCATTATTTGACCTAGCCAAGTAATCTTGGTGTCTAACCCCATGTTTTCTGGGTCTATGAATCCATTGGACTTGTCTAAATTGCACTGACATGATTACATACTTATGGAATACATGATTTTGTGAGATTACTGTAAGGTTTTATTTTTGTTTGGGGTGAACCAGAGATGTAAACAATTTAGCCTATGTCATGTAACTCCTACTCAGTACGTGTTTTTGGACACATACCCTTTTTTTTGCTAAAACATAGACTTGACATTCAATGTAAAAGATAACTCTGAATTAGCCCAAACAGAGGCCTGTGTGTGAACCCTCTAAAATGGTCACTCATTTCAATTTGAATAAGGTTATACATATGTAATGCATCCTAGATGTTTTTGAGTATATAGGTGACATTATACTAAATTCTAAATTCACAATTTTCAGCAATTCAGAAGATGGTGGAAGAGAATACTGACATTTGATATTGCTTGCCTCATTGAAATGTTGTTGGCAGCACAGTGTATACCATTTTGCTCAAACAAAATTCATCCTTGACTACGTAAACCACCCCCCCCCCCCACCCCTCCTCCCTGGGAACAGTCATTTTCCCGCAGTCTTGCAACAGGAAGGGCTCCACCATCAAAGTTGCCCAAGACCAAATCATTGAACCTGCTTTGCTGTTCCAACGGTTCCTGATCATGTCGAAAACTGAACAAGCCCCAACTAGCGCAGGCAGTCAGAGTTCTCAAGCAAGAAATCTAACAAAACTGTCCTGGATTCCATCCCACCAACTGAGCGTTATGTCTTTGCTGGTGGCTCCCTGGTTCACCGCTTGTCATGGAAAAAGGGTGACAACTACGGTGCCATTGCACAGTCATATGCAGACTTTACCATACTCCATTATGGTAAAGAAACAGTTGTTTTTGAAGTTATAGCGAAGGTCCTTCCATCAAAGACAATACGCATCAGAGACACTCACCCCATCGTTAACTTCAATGCAGAGACTGAGTTTGTGGCAAGAAAAGATGATTTCCTTTCCAGATCTTGCAACAAACAAGGACTTATCAATCTTATGGCCGAGGAGCTGGAGCTTTAGTAACAATGCAGCCCTTCTTCTCGGTACTCGGTACTGGCTCCCATAACGCGCACTACGCGCTGTGCGTAGGGCACCAAGTCCTGAAGGGGCACCAAAAAATTGCCAACTCAAAAATCATCATATACTAATAATTATAATGCCGATATTATATCAGTATATAAATATTAGGCACCTTTTAGGCATGTATTTCACAAAACAGGCAGAACAAGAGATATATTTAATTACTCAAAAACGGTTACGATGGTGCCCCCCCCCCAAAAAAAACAAATACACACTCAACTTCCCAAGCTCGCCGTGGGTGCCCTTTCCTATCTCAGTGGCCTGACGAACTTTGACAGTAGGGTCAACTTTTCGAAAATGGCCTCAAAAAGACAACAGGAGTCAGAGGCAGAAATAAGAAAGAGAAAGAAACTGCGAAATGATGCCCGTGCATCACTTTCAGGTAAGTCCATGTTTACTCATTGTTAAATACGGGAAATGTGCTGCTAATTTAATGGTTAGTCTATGCATACACCTCGAACTAGCTGACGTTATTGCTAATGTTAGCACACTCAAATATGTTAGGTGCAAGCTAAATTGAGATTTTACTGTTAAACATTATCTATGCATTTTACAAGTAACTGACGCCAGCTAGCTGTTACTTTACTTTACATTCTATGATGCTTTTATATTCGATTTATCAAATAGTTTTTAAATGAGTAATAAAGGTGGAGAGCTCCTTGGCTGCATGCTTTCAGTTTTAAATGTTTATAATTTGGAAAACCAGGCTAAGAAACGTAAGGGTGGGGCTGAAGCATTAAGAGACAAAAATACATCACCTTCACTAGACAAGGTTCTACCAATTGAAAAACGTCTGTTTATTTTACACGAAGCTCAAAAACTATTTTGCGCTCAAATAAAGGCCAAAAATGTTCGCTCGCGCTCGCATTACGTTGGGAACTCCGTAACTAGCATCACATCAGACACAGAATCTGGATGCATTGGCAGGGCAGCTGTGGTGGCGTATACGGGGGCCGGTTCTGGTGGGCCGGTCTGGATCAAAGTCCAGGGCCTATTTTTACTCCCAGTCCGTCCCTGCCAAGCCCTGATCAACCACCCTCAACCAGCTGTTTAGGGACAGATACACAGCAGAGAACCACCACCTCTGAATAGGTGTTACATTGTGATGCTGCTGTTGTGTTAGGCTATTGGTATTGAGTTATATGTTAGGTAATAAAAAGTTAAACTGGCAAAAACTATCGGGTTTTTTTAGGGGGGGGGGCATCATAAAGGAATTATGCTTAGGGCACCAAAATGGCTAGCAGCGGCACTGGGTGATGCTGACGTGGACATTGTCAAAGCTGCAGTCAAGGCCTCAGAACATCAGCCCACAACCTTGATAGGGGAGGATACAGACTTATTCTTCTCCTCTCCTCTACTACCTCTACAAAGCTACTAAAGTGTACAACATCAGGTAGATGAAACACGTCCTGGGTAGTGGCTTGTGTTCCCAGTTGCTGTTTATTCACGCCTTCACAGGATGTGATACCACTTCCCGCATTTTTTGTGTTGGCAAACAGACCGCAGTCCAGAAACTTGAGAATGGTGAATCAACCATCCAGTCCTGTGCGTGCAAATGTGTTTCTGCTCCCACATCAAGCAAGGAATGTCATAGAGGATCATGGGACCAAGGCAGCAGTGTTGTTTGGCGGAAAGACCACCGATTCACTTGCCTCTTTGCGCTACAACCTTTTTAGCAAGAACATTTTGTGACGCCACGAGAGGCTACACAGCCCTCAGCGGGACAGCTCAAAGTAGTGCGAGGACACCGGGGTCGAACAAAAACAAGGTGTTTATTAGAGGTCTTCAGAATTAACAAAAAAAAACTTCCAAACTCACATAGGTTGTCAAAAACGTACACGGCGCCTCTTCTTGGCGCAGGAATCCTCCTCCTGTCCAAACCCCACACACCACCTAACTGTGGCTCTCCCTCTTAAACAAAACCCCTCAGGTCATAAGGGTCTGATCAGTCCCAGGTGTGCGGGAATGCCCCGTTTTTAGGGAGGGATGGAGCCCCCGACTCCCCCAGCAGAGGGAGCCACAGCTGCTCAGGGCTGCAGCCACCTCCGGGGAATGTAGCACCCCTCCAGGACCCAGCCTCTTGTGACGTCACAATTTATACAGCCAAATCATTTGTTACCCCAGAACATCTGCCTCCAACTGAGTCCTCAACCAAATACCACTGCCAAAGAGTTTACTTCCAGATCATGGTGTGGATTGGAAAGGTGGCACCCCTGTTTTGACTAATTTATGGGATAAACACATACAATGTTGACCCGCACGGTTGTGTTTTTGATTGACAGTAAGAGCTGACGAGTGTATCGTGAGCACGCTCCTCAACCCGCAGAAACCCCGGAAGAAGAGCTTCGATATCACTCTGGTGGACGGAGGTAAAGGTGAGCAGTTACTCACTATATTGACATGATTGTTTTCATGGATATATTTGACCTTTTATGCAGCTAGTCATTCATGCCTCCCTCTTTCTCTACCCCAGAGGTATGTCTGTGGTCTGGGATAACAAGAGGTCCCCCGGCCAGACTTAAGTTTCCAGAACCTGCTGTCGTTGTCTCGGCTTTAGAGGACGCTCTCAAGACTGATGTCGAGTGGAAAGTCTGTACCCAGGCCTCCGCGCAACTTTAACTTGGTCTGAAATGCACGAATCTGTAGTTTACAGATCCTGTATGAAGTGCCAAATAAATGTCTATAACCTGTTACAAAAGCCTATTACTATAGCCTAGCATTATTGTTTGCAACTATGACAATATTTGAGTCAATTCCGTATAGTGGGACACTCCACCTAATGATGACAGATTTGTAGTTTCGCTACATCTTCTGCCCAGGCTGTTATCCAGGGGTTGGTGGCTGCAGGATGTGCTATGATGAGGGCTGACCAATGGGGTTGCTCCCCCAGTCTCCCCTCTGATGACCAGCTCCTAGCTCCCAGGACCTGTATACACAGCACCTTTGACTTGCTATTCTGCTCATCATAAGTTTTCTGCTGTTTAACCATATTTCAAACAACCTGTTACCTTTTATTTGATAGCTGCCACTTGATGTATGTTGCATAGCTACGTAGAATGTAGGCAATTATTATTTGTTTGATGTAGGCATTTTCCCTGGTGAATGTAGTTTGGTTTCATTCTGAGCGATAATAAACTTGGCATTAATCTATATTGATCTAATTTATATTGAAGTAGCAGACCTAACCATACACACAAATCTGAAATTAGCATGCCCCCCACCCATAATAGTTTCGCTGGTGAAACTTCTCGACCCCTACAATCCTATTTGGAACGTTCCACTCTGATGCTAAAAACGCGCCAAAGTTCGCACGTTTCCCAAGAAGTCAACAACAATGGCGTCCCGTGCTAAAGCAGGTAAGTAGATGGATCAAGTCAGAAAAGCTACCGTTGGTGCCCTTCGGATGTTCTAAGTCCTTAGACCATGACACGTTAGCAGTTAACATCTTTACATTTTGGATTTTAGTAACTGCGAGATGGGTAGATCATCAAACCTTGACGACGATACGAATGACGACGATACGAATGTCAATAAATCATGAATCAATCTTTGAGTAGGAGTGTCGAAGCGCAAGGCAGGCGCTGAGGTGGAGACGGTGGAGCAGACCGAAGTTGTAGACGGAAAGAAAAGCAAAGCAGAGCAGGAATCAGAGAATGTGACCGAGGGCCAGAGGGTGCTGATCGAACATTGGTAAGGAAAATAATCGGTGGTTCTAGTGTTCATCCATGATGTAAACATCAATATCCTGCTCTTACACCCATACCATATCATACAAGATATGCAATGCCATCATTCAGTATGTTAGGGTTGACATGAATTCAGTCCATTTGCCTTTATATATTCAACAAGTGATCATTTGGCGAAGACATAAAGGACAATAGTCCGCTGATGATGGTTGTTGTTGTGGTTCTGCAGTAAGAGCTGACGAGTGTACGGCCGGAACGCTGAGGGGGTGAAGGTGGCCCTCATAGCTGCCTGCCCGGAGCTCAAGGTGTTCCTCAACCCCCAGAAGCCCAGAAGGAACAGCTTTGAAATCACCCTGGTAGAGGAGGGAGGGAAAGGTGAGCAGGCCTCGTTACACCTCAGGTGCCAGATGGCAGATATGCAGAATTGCAGCTGATGATGGATATGAAATACAACTTTTCACCCTGGGTATTCTAGCAAGGGACCGTCATTGTGTAAATAGGTCTGTGTGCACCCAAATGTCATCTCTCCTTAAGTAAACACCACACTGTACCTCTCGGTTTGCTGTAGAGGTGTGCCTCTGGTCAGGGATCAAGAAAGGCCCACCACGCAAGCTGAAGTTTCCGGAGCCTGATGTGGTTGTATCTGCTCTAGAAAAGGCTCTCAAGGTGGATTAGACACAAATGAAGGTCAGTTTGTGCTGACCTATGTCTGGGTTGAATAACCAGTGGGGAAACCCTGAATAGGAGAGATGATTTGAGATACAAAACTACGACAAATAATAAACTGTTGAATGGATAATGAATATGTATAGACTATAGTATAATCAGTATACAACTCAATTGTCATTGTAACTTGCAATCTAATGGAGCAAGTGATATTCCTCAATTATTAAGCTGTTATCCAGGGGTTGGTGGCTGCAGGATGTACTATGATGAGGGCTGAACAATGGGGCTAATCCCCCAGTCTCCCCTCTGATGACCAGCGCCTAGCTCCCAGGACCTGGATACACAGGGACATCTAGTGGTTTTTGCTGTCTTCTGATGTTTCAATGTTTTTAAAAGTTCACTGGTCTTCCATTGCATTTCATTTGTAATAGTTTCACATCGTAAAACATTGTTTTTTCCTGCACTGTTTTATATTGTATATGTTCATGTTGAAATAAACAGCTAATTTTGTTGATGCCTTTCACCTATGTGGTTTGGGTAATTGTGATACATAGATGGTAGATAATATAATAAACGAGAAATTTAAGTTTGACATGGATTGATTAATTGGCTAGACATTAAATCACAGTTAACATAAAACAGATTAAGAACATATTAAATTTAGAGTTTGTGTGATGTAGTTGAAACGGTCATTACTCATAAATTACTATTTTATAGTAGCAGACAGGAATGAGCAAACTTTTACCAGATAATCTGCTTTCACCATCCAAGCCAACATCTTGAGTTATCGCTAGAGGACGTGACGTAATCAGTGTGCGACTGTTGTCTGTGTGGTGGTTCTTGTTGAGAGATTTGAAAAGCTATTTTGCACCAACCGGGACGTTTAAATTTCTCTCTGTAAGTAGAAATTGCCAGTAATAGTATAGACAAATACATAAACTGAAGGTTTGTGTTTTTGAAGCTTCAAAAACGGCTTTAGTTTGCCTGCTGATGGAAGTTTGCTAATGCTAGCAAGCTAACTTGCGGCACCTCTGCTTGCTTTCAAACTATTGTTTTGGCTCATTAAAAAATACTTTTGTAGTAAAACCACTATATGGCCATATTACTAGTTTATTTGTTTACATTGTCTACTGCTTTGTAGAAAAGTTAACTGAGAACTGCTGCCATGCTATCAATCGACATCATTGAATACCTTCTAACGGCACATTTAATTTATTGTTGATTTACTGGAGGTCTATGTTGTTTTGTGGCAATCAGAATGAGTTACTAAAGTCATATATAAGCACAGTTATGTTCGATTCATTTAGGTTTTAAACCAGACCCCTTCTCCCTCTCTCCCCTCCCTCTCTCCCCTTGTAGCCATGTCAACAGAGGGCCCTGAGAAGGTAGGGGAGGAGGGTGCGGGGGCCGGAGCAGGTCCAGGGGCTGGCGGGACTAGGTTCGACCTGGAGAAGGAGACAGAACTAAGGTTCGAGGTGGAAGCCGGGGAGCGCGTGCAGCTGGAGCTTCTCACAGGATTGGCTGAGGTCTTTGGGTCAGAACTAAACCGTAACAAGAAATACACTTTTGGACCAGGCTCCAAGATTGCTGTATTCACATGGCAGGGATGCAGTGTCTCACTCTCAGGGAAGACTGAGGTGAGTTGGACTGGTAAAGTAACTGTGTGTGTGTGTGTGAGAGAGAGAGACCAATGCACTTTTGTAGTCGTGACGATGTGCACGCCACTGTTCAAATCAAAGTGTAAAATAGTAAATCTCAATTTGGTTTCCCAGGTGGCTTACGTTTCACGTGACACCCCCATGCTGTTATACCTCAACACACATGCAGCCTTGGAGCAGATGAGAAGACAAGCAGAGAGAGACAACGAGAGGGGGCCGAGGGTGAGTGCTCAAGAGTGTGCTGTAAGATGTGTGTTTTCAGGTCGGTTAGTGCCAGTTACTTTGTGTGAGTGTTGAAATTTGTATTTTGGCTTAATTCCGTGTTGATGCCTTTTTTTTTTACATTTGTATTGTTAACATTCTACTATCCGCATTATTTTGAGATTTAACAGTGACATTTCCTGAACTACCCAGGCGTGCGTACAGATCGACGTTGTTTTGAAGTGTCATAACCTGGTCTCTAGGTGATGGTGGTGGGGCCTACAGACGTGGGGAAGTCCACGGTGTGTCGTCTGCTGCTGAGCTACGCTGTGAGGCTGGGCAGGAGGCCCACGCTGGTGGAGCTGGACGTGGGGCAGAGCGGGGTGAGACTAGCACGGAGGACATGGCACGTACAAGCTGGAATAAATACCCTGAATTCCCAATGATTCCCGAAGGGTAATTCCTGAATTACCCTTTGGGAATGAGACATTCTGCTTTCGAGTTTGCCTAAATGCACCAAACCCACAACTGTATCAAAAGCAACGACAGTGACTGTGCCAACAATATCAATTACACTGACGGAGTCGTGAACAGGAATGGCGTTTTGCTAGCAGTGCACATGATCTTTATGTCAATAGAGGCAAGCACAGTGTGGGATCAGATGCTGGTTGTTGTCCACTGATGAGATCTGGTATGTGTTGCAGGTGTCTGTCCCAGGGACCATGGCAGCGCTGTGCATTGAGCGCCCAGCAGATGTAGAGGAGGGCTTCTCAGTCCAGGCTCCCCTGGTCTTCCACTTCGGTTCCACAAGCCCTGGAACCAACATTAAACTCTACAATAAGGTAAGGAGAGACACTAATTAGCACACTATCTTTATGACCCCGGCCATAAAGATAATGCACAACACGAAGTGAGGTCAACCAACACAGTTATTAAAATTGGACAAGTTGCTGATTGGTTGATTTGATTATTTCTAAACCGTGATATGCAGTAGAGTACCAAAAGTATGAGACCATGTTGAACGTTTAATGGGGGAATAGAAGACTGAGAAAGCCAAGCATTCTGTGACATCACAAGATGCTCTTTGGAACATTGTCAAATCATGCTGGGCTTACAAGGTCATGAGGGTTCACAAACTCGTGGAGTCCATGTATACCGTCATTCAAGCAAAACAGGGGTAAACCAAATCCAAAAATATACAAAATTCTTCTGTATTTTTCAAGGATTCAACTTTCCCTCAATTTTTGAAGCTGATACTATCATTTGTGTGACTTTTAAAAAATTACATTAAAAACAAGTGAGAAATAGAAGTATCTTGACTAGTTCCCTACTGGATCTTATTGAAGCATACTGTCTCCATCATTACATCTTTTCTTCGTTCCATATTCGTTCCCCACCCTGTCACGCGTAGCTGACGTCGTGTCTGGCGGAGGTGTTCTCTCAGAGGTGTGAGGTGAACCGGAAGGCCAGCGTCGGGGGCTGCATCATCAACACCTGCGGCTGGGTCAAGGGCTCGGGGTACCAGGCCCTGGTCCACTGTGCCTCGGCCTTCGAAGTGGACGTGGTTCTGGTTCTGGACCAGGAGAGGCTCTACAACGAGCTTAAACGAGACCTCCCGCACTTCGTCCGCGTGGTCCTTTTGCCCAAGTCTGGCGGCGTGGTGGAGCGCTCCAAGGAGTGCCGCCGTGAGACCAGGGACGAGAAGATCCGCGAGTACTTCTACGGCTTCCGCGGCGTCTCCTTCTACCCCCACGCCTTCGACGTGCGCTTCTCCGACGTGCGCATCTACAAGATCGGCGCGCCGTCCATCCCGGACTCCTGCCTGCCCCTGGGGATGTCGCAGGACGACACGCAGCTGAAGCTGGTGCCCGTGACTCCGGGTCGCGACCTCACACACCACGTGCTGAGCGTGAGCTGCGCCGACGACGGGGAGGAGGGGGCCGGGGGGGTGCGGCGGGGCGTGCTGGAGAGCCCGGTGTGTGGGTTCATCGTGGTGACGGCGGTGGACACGCAGGCACAGGTGATGACCGTGTTGTCGCCAGCCCCAAGACCCCTCCCCCGGCACACGCTGCTCATCATGGACATCCGCTTCATTGACCTGAAATAGAGGATGAGGAAAGGTCAGAGAATGGACATTATGTTGGTCCCTCGGCTTGGTGATTTCAATGGTAATTGAGATATGGGAAGAAACTGAATTGAGTTTGGAAGTTGAGGGATGAGGACAATTTCAGTTAATATCCTTGCTTCATTTTTATCAATTGCAGTTTACGGACTTCCTAACAGTTTTTGTCCTAACGTTGTACCCCTAACTGTTGTACTCATTCACGGTGTACATTTACTTCATGCACATCTGTTTGAAGAGATTGTATTTGTAAAGAATAAACTTTTTAATAAATATTCATCACTGTTTGATGTACTTAATTGTGTGCAATCATTTATATTTTACCAACACAAGATGCCAACCTGTATGCAAGAAACGTATTTAAACACCATACACTTGTAAATTACCCTAATATAATTATAAACGTCTGACATTGCTAAAGGTCACACTTTGATGCACAGTAGTAGGCTTACATTCACAGTGGAAGTAAAATAAAATACTATCATCCAACAATGGATGACAATTTTTTTTTTTATTGCGCTTTTAATGTATTACAAGTGACCTCTAAAGATGTGAAAGGTTGACATTTCAATCATCCCCAAGAGAAGTGGACCTACTGAACATCGGCAACGAGGATTCTCGATTCCTGATTGGATGTGCGTCCCACCTGAGGGACCGCGGAGCAGTTCCGGGATTCCTACATTGGCCTAGCAAAGTAACTGGCCGAAAACCGAAGCGAAAGACATCTAAACATAAGACTATTGTGAAAGGTAACTGGTTTGCTGTATTTTGTATACATTGTTTTGGTGACATCTGTAGTTCTGGTTCTGTACTTTGATATAAACTGTAAGGTATAGGTACAATACCGGCGGGGTGAAACTAACTTTAGGGGACTGTACTGTATAGCTAGCTTTTGTTCGCTGATTTGTGAGTACTAGGTTACACAGTCAGCGTCTGATTTGAGCTGGGCCCGGGAAGTTTCACACATAACGAACTTCAAAGAGTTATCGCAAAAGGTAACAGGGAGTAGGTATGTAAACCTTCCCTTTTTAGTAGTATTTTGTTGACACTGGCAATTAACGTAAGAACGTTTTAAATCTAGCTAGCCAGACAGAAAGAACTGGCACAGTACGTGGTTGCTAGCTAACCAACTAACGTTAGCCATACTGCAGTCAAGGACTGACAGTACTGTCAACACTTCAAATGAAATGAGCTAGCCTTGATACCAGCTTGCTAACGTTAGCAAGGGCTCCACTATGAAATACCTTTATATTTGATACTAGCTTATCAAGTATACTGATTATTTAAGGAGACATTGTCGTGGGTGTATAGTAGTGTATAGTGTGTACTCATAGCTTCCGATATGTTAGCTTGCTAGCTACAGTAGTCTCTATTTGAAGATTTTAGGATTATCGTCCATTTAAAATCGGGGGGGATTTAAATTGGAGCATGGAGATGATTAGTCTTCTATTGCTTACAAGGGGTCAGGGTGTTTGTCAAGTGGGGTCTGCACAGACATGTATTCATTCATAAACCTTGTATGACACCGGCTGTGGTCCAAACGGCTCTAGGCTGGCTAACGTTAGCTGGCTAGTGAAGATTTGTAAATCTGATATGATACATCGATGTATTCCAAGATATGTGGTGGCGGTGCTCCACGCCTGCTATGTAAATTGGAAATAAAACACACGTTAGATGTAAGGCAATGTATCGTTTTCCACACCTTTAATCTTAGTAATGTGACGAGTAAATTGTTGAAGTTCGGGGGGAGGATTTAGGTGTGCATCGGCTTCTACTGAGTACAGTTTGCTGACGGACTGATTTTGCTCAGGTAACACAAAGGGGGATTAGTGCGTCATTAGATATGTCTCACAATCCTCTGATCCTGGAAACATACAGGTATAAACTGCGCGTGTTTGTTAGTGTTTTAGAACGAGAATGACTTTAAAAGACGGAAACATTGACACAAAAATAAAAAAGAGCGTAAATGTTAGTCGTTGTGAAATATAGACTGGGTCAAGATAGAGGTTTCAACACTACCTGCCACTCCCTACACGAACAGTGCTTTGCCAGTCAATGTAAATCATGCAAGATGACTCTTGAAAGAAGAAACACGTTTTTTCAGACCTGTTTAGATATGGCAATGGCCTCAGAACCAGTGTTTGTTTTCATTTGTAGTGCCGTCACAACAGTCATTGTGCTCCAGTAGTTTGTTTTGGAATGAGTGTTAGTAATCTAATATCACAATGCTTCATGTGTTTCAGGGACAGCCTGCCGATACAACACCAGAGGGTGAGAGAAGACTTCTGAGGACAAGAGAGAGTGAGAGCAGGCAGTTCTTTCCCATGAAATCTCTCCGGTTTGAGTTGGGCTCCGTTTGAAAAGGCACCATGGGAAAAGAGGTGTGCCTGCCGTGGTTCCGGAGATGGGAAGGGTCTCTACACCTGGACTGGACCCAGTGTGGCGATGCCACGGAAACGCTGATCTGGCTTCTGTTTGGGATGAGCTGATTTGACTGCCGAACGCACAGGGGCTGGAAGCTCGATCCGATTGGTTCAATGATCCAACATTCATTATTGAAGCCCTGGATATGAACAGTTCTTTATACACAGGGAGCTGGATGCTCTAAAACAATTTATGAAATAGCTTTTATAAACTAGCTTTAAGGTGTTTTTTGTTTGTCTGTTTTGGGGGTTTTTTTCACAGGGAAGAGCTGCAAGTGGACTTTTCCAGAAGTGTGTCTTTGGAGTCTGCATGGTTTTCCCCTGCTCAGCATCCGTTCCCAAGATCTCTCTTCTGTGCACATTGTCCCCTCCACGTTGCCCGCGCTAACCTCTTCCTGCCACTCTGTGCCTCGATCACTCACGGCAGAAAGTTGAACCTTATCTCTGTCACTTCCAGTTGTTTTTTGGCCTTTGTCTCTTCCACTACCTCCTCGGGGCCTGCTCATTTGGTCATCCCTTTAATTTGACTTTTCTGTGAAAGGAAAGGCTTTTGAACTTCCAGGTTATTGCAATGTTACGTTTGGACTCCTAATCCTATTGAAAGTCGTACATTTAGTTCTGAGGATTCTGGATACAAAAGCTGATAGGCAAGGGTGTCTGATGAGAACCAGATAGGTGTGTGTGTTTGTGCCCTTGTGTAAGGCTTCTATGCAAAAAGGGTTAGGGTTGCACTACAGTTTGGAGTGGTTATAGCTAGCTTAGATGTATTTATTGTTGCACCAAAAACAGTTACTTTAAAGCCATACATGAATATTTATGAAGAAGGCACAGCTATTTTTGTATCACAGTATTTGAGTTGAAGTGTTTTCTGAAGCTCCATTGAAATGATAGAACTAGTATATAGAACTAGTATATATTTACACGCAACAACAACATATATATTTACATGCAACAATAATATGCATGCAAAGAAAGTATAGATTGTGGTACATATTGTAAGAAGTATTTCAGTGTGATAATAGAGAGAGGTCTGATAAACCACTAGTCAGAGGCTCCTCAGATTGCTGCTTTGTGTGATCAGAATAATTGTACTATTGTTGCCCTTCCTCAATCCAATCATGCCCCCTGTGCCTATGGGCACTTTGCAGGCCTTACATTAAGAAATCCCACTACTTGAGTAGCCCAACTCTCTCCTATCTGTCTCCTATATCTCTCTCTATCTCTCTCTTTCTCTCTCTATCTCTCTCCTATCTCTCTCTCTCTGTGATGCCGGGGTTCATTAGCGGGGGGGTCGGCGGGGGGTTAGGCCCCGTCTCCTCTCCTCCCCGCCCGTTCCGCCCCAGTCGCTACGTCCCGGTCTCCGCAGCAACGACCTTCCTGGTCGGCTCCACCACCCTGTTTTTCTGCTTCGCGTGAGTAACACACCTCGACACACACACACACACACACACTCAAGTCATTTGACACGTGCACCAGCAACACACACAGGAACACACGCGTGCAAACTTGCACTGCAGTGGCCAGCTAACAGGTGTTTTGCACGGCCTGTTGTAGCCGGTTGTACAGGTGTTCTCCCTCTCTCCCCCACCAGCTGTCCGTGGCTGTCTGAATCCCTGTCGTCCGTCATCCCCGTCTACAGCGCTGTGGTCTTCCTCTTCACCCTCGCCAACTTCTGCATGGCCACGTTCATGGACCCCGGAGTCTTCCCCAGAGGTAGGCCGAGACGAGAAGAGAAACCGGAGGATGTCGTGTGCCCCGCCGCAGATACAGCAGACACCAAATGTAAACTCTCGTGTTCTGGGAACCCAGAACGAGCGAAAAGTCCAAAGTTTCACGCGTGTGTGTGTTTGCAGCGGAGGAAGATGAGGACAAAGAGGATGATTTCCGCGCTCCTCTCTACAAGACAGTGGAGATCCGAGGGATCCAGGTCAGGATGAAGTGGTGCTCTACCTGCCGCTTCTACAGGCCCCCGCGCTGCTCCCACTGCTCTGTCTGCGACAACTGTGTGGAGGTACACACACACACACACCTTCCAGGTCAACATTCCATCAACGCTGGTTCGCGAAACCCCCAAATGCGATGTAGCTAGACACCCTCCTCTCTTGACCTTGGTTCGACCCCCCTGCGCGTGACCCTTTGACCCCCTGCAGGACTTTGACCACCACTGCCCCTGGGTGAACAACTGCATCGGCCGCAGGAACTACCGCCACTTCTTCCTGTTCCTGTTGTCGCTGACGCTGCACATCGTGAACGTGTTTGGCTTCGGCCTGGTCTACGTCCTGCACCACCGGCACCAGCTGGACGGCGTGCACGCCGCTGTCACGTATCCTGCACACGCACTTCTACTATCTCGCACAGACACTTATTATATACACACGTGTACACACACAGACACTTATACACGCGCACACGTACACACTTATACTCTCTCTCTCACTCACTCACTCACTCACTCACTCACTCACTCATAAACACACACACACAGAATAGCAACTGTGTGGTTGTACTCCCTGACTCCCCGTGCTCCCAGCATGACCGTCATGTGTGTGGCGGGCCTCTTCTTCATCCCAGTAGCAGGACTAACTGGTTTCCACATCGTGCTGGTAGCACGGGGGCGGACCACCAACGAGCAGGTGCGGAGCCGTGTGTTCAGGCCGCTCTCCCTCAGGGGATATGGGATGGAGCCATTGCTCTGTGGCCCACGATGACCTAGGTGACCTCTCTCTTTCTCTCTCCCTCTCTTTCTCTGCAGGTCACAGGGAAGTTCAGGGGCGGAGTCAACCCCTTCACCAATGGCTGTTCTCGAAACATCTCGTACGTTCTCTGCAGCTCCCAGGCACCCAGGTATTTCTGTCAGTCCCCTCCCCAACGTCCTCTACCTCTAACCTTCCAGGCACCGCCTGGGTGTGTGTGTGTGAGAGAGAGAGAGAGCGAGCTTCTTTCCATGGGTGTGAGCGTGTGCATGCCTGCCCTGCAACGTGCCCTGTAACCTAAGTGAACCTGGAAACCAGTCAGGCTGATTGGTGTTTTCTTTGTAAAGCTGTGTCAAGTTTCGGCCAGATTTCCGCACGGATATGTTGGGTAACATAACCGTGTTCCTGCCTGTGTGTGCTGTGTGTCTCTTCACCTCTCTCTCTCTCTCTCTCTCTCTCTCTCTCTCTCTCTCTCTCTCTCTCTCTCTCTCTCTCTCTCTCTCTCTCTCTCTCTCTCTCTCTCTCTCTCTCTCTCGCCCTCTCGCTCTCCCTCCCCCTTTTTTTTCCCTCCCCTATTTAAGTCTTCCTATATGTTTAACTCTCTGTACATGACTCTCTCTTCTTTGTATAACTGTGTGTGTGTGTCAGGTATGTGGGGCGATGGAGGGACCCTCAGGCAGTGGAGGTTACCCCCCCGTTCCTCCGCCCGGCACTCACTGAAGCCCAGCTAGAGGCCAAGGTCCTGGACAATGGCATCCACAACGACCACCACAGCACCCGGGTATATGCCAAACACACACACGCGCACACACACACCTCTCTCTCCCTCACACCCCCTCCCCGGTCTAAAAATAGTTTGAACCATGTGTTAGTGTATATTATTCATCTATGTCTCTCTGTCACCCTCTCACCCCTCCCTCAGTCTAAAAGCAGTTTGGACCAGATGGAGAGCCAGTCTGCCGACGCAGAACCTCCCCCTCCTCCTAAACCTGAGCTGCGCTACGCTGGTCTGCCCCGCGCCGACACTGAGGGTGAGACTCTCTCTCTCTCTCTCTCACGCACACTCACTCACAAAGTATCCGTGCTGTCAGTTCTGGGAGACAGTAGTCATACGCACACATACCATGTTAGTAACGGTCTTGTTTATTTTCCTCCTCCCAGAGAGCAGTTTGTTGACGGAGGCTCCGCCCACTCCCTCTATGTACAAGTACAGACCAGCCTTTGGCAGTCCTGGGAGGAACCACACAGCCCTCACACACCCCAACAAGGTACACACACACACACACACACAGGTTATCATAATGACCTATTAACCACCTATCTTCTGAGAGACCGGGTAGAAAAGGATCATCACACGCTGTGTATGTAGCGGAAGGTTATTGTTCAGACAGTTCCTGAAATGGATCAGATAGTTGATTGACATGGACCGCACCCTCCCTCCCCCCCTCCCTCCCTCCCCCCCTCCCTCCCTCCCTCCCTCCCTCCCTCCCTCCCTCCTCCGCCACCTGTACTGCGCTTGTATGAGCCAGGCAGCTCCAGTCTAACGAGGCCAATGGGAGGCTCCCTCCCTCCCCCCCCCTCTCCCTCTCCTTGATTTTGTCTCTATCTCCGAGGGCTGTCCCCACTCAGTCGACTGGTCCATTGTTTGGTCGATATGCTCTTGGTCGGCTCAGATGTGTTTTAGTCCAGCTGCCGTATGGCAGTGTGAGGTCTGATTCCCGCTTGTGTCACCATTGCTGAATTAAAGCAATGTTCTACAGAAATGGTCGATTATATTATTTAAGACAAATAAAGCAACTCTAAAAATATAAAATAAAGTTAAAAAGGTGTTACTCTTTTCCCTTTCGTTAATCTGCAGTTTGTTTAGTTTACTTTTTTTGCACATGAGCACAATTGTAGCTGTTAGCCTAACTACAAACTCGACCATACTTTGTCTACAGATACATTGAGTCAGATCGGGAAAATGTTTGTACATTTATGTTTGTCTCGTTGTCAATATCCCTTCTTGCGTATGTATTTCTTTCAGATTATCTCGTAAAACATCACACAAAATGGTTTGATGAAAAACATTGTGACCTTTGTAGAAAGAAAGAAAAAAAACGTTTCAAATTGATGAGTCGATTCTCAGAAGTGTTCAGTCGAGTCTTGGTCGAGCAAAGAAAATCTTAGTCGGGGACAGCCGACTATCTCCTTTGTGGTTAATCCATCCCCCCCCTCCTTCTCTCTTACTTTTTAAACAATTCACTCAGGGGCCATTGGAGGAGCCGTAAGTGTCTGTGAGTCCATCTGACCGTCCCTGTTTGCCTCTGTGCTCGTGCCCCCACCCCCCCGTCCCCCCCCCACCCCTCTGAAAGTTGCACTGACTGGAATGTTGGTATCGTCAAGTGGTAGCTAGGTTGATGTATCCGTCATCAGTGGTATTGCCCTGTTCATGTGAGTTAGTGTGATGGAGTAGCCTAGCCCTAGCCCCCCCTCCCCCCATCTCTCTCTCTCTCTCTCTCTCTCTCTCTCTCTCTCTCTCTCTCTCTCTCTCTCTCTCTCTCTCTCTCTCTCTCTCTCTGTCTCTGTCTCTGTCTCTGTCTCTGTCTCTGTCTCTCTCTGTCTCTGTGTTGAGACTGTACAGCCCTCTGTCTGGTGAGAACTGGAGTCATTTTCTGACAGCTGTTTATGCTAAGTTATGTAATCAGTTATATAAGTTATGCCTCTGTCTCTGTAACAACTTTTTCCCCTCCTCTCCAGTTGATCCGTGGGGACAGCCTGGATTCCCCCTCCATCCTCCATACTAGCAGGCAGCCCAGCTACCGCTCAGAGCCCAGCAGTCTGGACGGGGGGACGGTGGTGGCGCTGGGGGCGCGCAGGGGGGGAGTGGAGAGGGGCGAGGGCCCCGGGGGGCCCGGTGGGACAGGGGGGGTCTCTGTGGGCATGTCGGGGTACTCCCTGGCAGGGCGGTCCTACACCTCCTACCCTTCCTCTCTGGTCCTGTCCACGGGGGGCTCGCACTCCTCCAGCCTTCGCTCCGCCCACACGGCGCACAACGCCCTGGGCACCCTCCAATCGGAGGGCACCACCGACACCAGCTACAAGAGCCTGGCCAATCAGACGCCTCGAAACGGCAGCCTGTCCTACGACAGCCTGCTGACGCCGTCGGAGAGCCCCGAGTTTGAGTCGGCGGTGCACGAGCTGTCGCCCCAGCAGCCCCACGGGCCGTTCCCCCCCGGGGCCGGCGCCTCCCCCCCGGGGCCGGCGCCCCTGCAGGGCTACACCTCGCCCTACCTCTCCGCTCAGATCGCCCAGCAGAGGGAGGGCCAGCTGCTCCAGGGCTCTGCCTCCTTCTCCTCCCCCCACAGAGCCTACCTGCGTGCCGTCAGCCCGCTCCACGCCGCCCCCTTCGCCCACGCCGCACCCCCCGAGGCCCAGAAGCTCCTCCCGCAGGACCCCCGGCCCCCCCGCCCCCCCTCCTCCCGCCCCCCGCCCAGGTCGGACCCCCTCTCCTCCCCCCCCCGCTCTCCGGACCCCCCCTTGTCCCCGCCTCCTCGAGGGCCCTCCCTGGGCAAGTCGGTGTCCTACACCGCGGAGGCGGGGCTCCAGAACAAGGCTCACCCGGTGGGAGGAGGCGGTGCTTTGGGAGGAGGCGGAGTCGGAGGGACGAAGGCTCCACAGTGAGTAGAGATCTGAGCGCCCGCCTGCCACTCTCCCTCCTCTTCCTTCTCTTCCTCCCGTATCCGTGTCAGCCTTCCTCTTCTCCCTGGTCTGATGTGTGAGTCTTCCTTTTCCTTCTCCTTGATTTCTCTGTCGGCCTGTTTTGAGAGTCTGAATCTCTGTTCTAATCATTTTTTGTGCTTTCGTCCCCAAATGACCTTCTTCACTGTTGTTCAGTATCTATTTTTATGCTGCTTTATGAATCGGACTTTCTCACCTCTCTGCTTCGCCGTCTCTCCCTCATTCCCTTCTACATCCTGAACCCCCACCCCATTTCCTGTCCAATCAGATCCACCTCTCGCCCAGGCTTGGCAAATCACAGCACATCCAAACCAGGGGGCGGGGTGAAGAAGGTGACCGGCGTCGGAGGGACCACCTATGAGATATCAGTTTGAGTGACGGACATCCAAACGGGACTATGAGAAGGAGATTTTTCCCCACTCGACAAGTTAGAAATAACTCACTGATGGAGAGAGTTTGACATGGCACGAATGTTTCATCACACACAAACGTACCATAAATGGACAACTTTAATCTCCTATGTCTGCACAGAGGACAGGAGAGAAAGGGCTGTGTAACAAACCTTTGACAGTCATTTTGTCCAGATCTTTTGATAAATTCTACGGCTGTCCATTTTTCTCTGGCAGTCTTTCATATTTTATCCAGTAGCAGGGGAACTGGAACACGGATAATGGGTCTGGAATGGGCCAAACACTGATCTGCCTCTTTGCCAGATATAGACTAATAATTACGTCATGGACTTTATCATCAAGACTGGGTACAAAAATGTCGAACTTGCAAAGCGATAAAGAGATATTCTTTTTGGTACAATAATTAGCACATGAAGAAGAAGGAAATATAGTCTCGGAAGGTGACCAATCATGACTGTTGTTGGTTCAGGACTTTCTCTGATATCATCTGGATGGACCAAGTACTGCAGTAGAATCACTAAGAGGCAGGACTCCACTAAGATTTATGACTGGGTAGAGAAATTATCTTTCAACCCATTTAAGTTTTTTTTGTTTTATTTCAAAAAAATGTTTTCTTTCTTTTTTAAGATTGTTTTTTATAAATGTATTAAGGAATTATAGTCAGAATTGTGGTCAAATGGTCAGATGATGAACTAATGATAAAAGGAGTGGGCGAATCGAGAACAAGACCTGTCGCCTGCTTCGATGGATAGATTCTTCAAACAGTCAAAGATCTTTGCTCAAGTTCTAATCCCCAAAATGAAGCTGACTTCTAAAGGACAGCTGTAGTGGCAAACGGAGGATGCTGAAATCGACAAAGAAATTCAGAATAATCATTTCAGCACAAGCCTTTTTCTGGTGGAATGTACACTTGTAACATTTAGGATTGAACCCTTTTATGCAGATTCTCTGTTGGTAGCTTTGATGATTGTTTGCTCTCTTTTGTGTTTTGCATTATGTCTGTCAATCAAATGCTAGGAACATCCTCTGACGTGGAATGATGGCCAGCCAAATATGTTGAGGTTCTAATGGGCTTATTTATTTTACCAGACAAGTTAACATTTTAGTAATGGACCCAATTCTTAACAAATCACTATCATGAGGAATGGTGCAGTAACCTCATACATGTATAGATTGTCATTGAAAAAAATGCTCAACTTAAATTATTTGCAGAAAGGACAAGGGAAAGGGACAAAGATGGTCCACATAAGAAAAGAAAAAGGTTTTAGACTTTCCTTTAAAATATGGAGAAGAGTGTTTGGTAGAGAGCGCTTTTACATCTGCCTTGAGACCATTCACAGTGAAACTATTTACTTTTTGAATCGTCAGTTTTGTTTTTCAGGTATTTTTTAGTCTTTTTTTTATGAACAAGGAGCAGTTTAGTATTGGATCCTTTTTTTGTGGTTCATTTTAATTTCTCTTCTGCTTTTATGGTACAATTTAATGTTTGGCCCACAAGCAGGTTTAAGAAGGCACCATCAGAAAGAGGATGGTGTGTGTGTGTGTGTGTGCGCGCGCGTCAGGAGTCTGTATCAAGATAGTGTGTTCAAGTTGTCGTTTTTAAGTACAGCCCCACAAATGGAGGATGGAATGCCCAAGCTAGCCGAACGTAGAGCTGCACACCTTTTCATTGGAAAGCTCACGCTTTGAAGCACACATCCCATTACAGTGTCAACCAAGCAAGCGGGCTTCTGTAGCCGAGCATGTCGCGTCAGTTTCATCTCTGGTTTGTGAGACCAGAGATGAACACCTAGTGGAATGCACGCCTGGCAGATGTATGTCTGTGTGCGACAACCGTGATGATGATGATGATGATAAAAATTAAGCACGATAAGCATTTATGGCACATAAAGGCCTACCTGTACGAGAGTGGTGTTTAAAATTAGTTCCCTTCTTCCTATGATGATTGTCGCCAGTGGTCCACAGTACAGTAAAGGTCCAGCGTATGACGGTGAGCCGTGGTGAATGAAACCAGTTTGACAAACATCCGTGCAAATGACTATGTAAAAGACATTTCCAAAAATGGCCTTAAGGAGAATTTTTAATGATGTCTTCTCAGAATAAAAAGGTCAACCTGATGGATGTGTGTTGGTTTGTTTGATTTGAATTCGATTTGTCCATCACTCACGCATGTGATATTATGGGATGTACCCTGGGGAAGTCTTCGATCTGTGATGAAAGGCCATGGAGGACTGAAATTGTATTCTTTTATTAAAATGCAAGAAGGATTGGCTTTATAATTTGGCATTAACCGTTCTTATACGAATGTGTACAAAGGATGCAGGTAAGCACTAATAAGCACACTAGTGTACTGAAACACTCCAGGTAAATGATGGAAAAAGCAAGTCTGTGAGTGAAGTCATAACATTTTCAACAGTTTTTTACAAATGTCAAATAGGCAGAATTTTACACAAATAATTTAAGACTTCAAAACTGAAATGTTTAGATGTTGCTAACATGTCACTGACTACTCCTTTTTGGTTGCTATGGTTAATATATAATAAGAGTTGCACTGTGTGTTAATGTTTACAATGGCACTTAACACCAGTATATCTCTCCTCTTCTCACTTGTCTTTCTTGCTTTCCGTTGGCTCTTTTGGGTCGGTTGAATCGGCCTGTGGCTCATTGTCGCCCTCTTCAGGCAGAGCGGGGTCCTGCTCCTCTCCCCTCTCCCCCTTACCCTTACCCAGCTTCATACACTTCTGGTACAGCTCATTCAGGTTGAACTCACGGATGATGTTTTCCTGTGAAAAGGATGAAAACTACGTGTAAACGAGGGAGGACAGTTCTCGCACACACACACACACACACAACTTCTCAGAAGCTCTAACAGGGATACAGACTTCACTGAAAGTCCATGACACTGCGCGCCTCTTGTTGTCCACCATTGGGCGTCTCATGACTTCCTGCCCGCCCTGAAAAAGCACCAATGAGGGTAGCTGCCTCGCCAAGGGGGAGGTGCTAACCCTGTACCTACAAAGAGAACAAGCCAATAAACCAAGAGGTGAAATGGGATGCTGCTACACAGAGTCTGCAGATGGAGTTGTGAGACGTGCAAAACATTGGGTTAACACCTCCCGCTTTTACCTCTCCGACACTTCACCATATCGGCCGATGTCCACTTTCCCGAACCGCAGACCGTCACAGTTGTACCTGGCCAAGAGAGGATGTGTGAAGACGTTAGGCACGGGCGGCAGCCAGAACGGGCCGGATGGGCTGCTCTCTCGACAGTCTTACTTCAGGGAGAGGTCGGCAAAGACAGGCGCGAAGGACTGGCACTCGGCGGACCAGTTGGCGTAAAACTCAACGATCCAGGTGAGGCGGCTATCCTTCTGCAGCTCCTCCTGTGTCCAGGGAGCAGAGCAGGTTAGGTCTGATGACACCGGGTTAGATTCCCTTAGATCACGAGGTCAGTGGATCACCAGAGCATTGATTCATCATTGATCCTCAGTTGTACATTTACATTTTTTATTCCGTCGTAAACATATACCATGAGTCTACGACTGCTTGAGGGCATTGACTTAACAATGGCATTTACTCCTTTGTAATTTTGCAGTTCTCAGGTCAAAATGATCCGACCCCGATCCGTGGTGTTGACTGAAGGTGCGATGTAATGTAATCCAAGTTAGTATACTTCCGATATGATGTAGTTATGCTACTACTGATCATTCGCTGTTTTCACTATAAGCACTATTGGACATCGCTGTGAATAAAGGCATCTACTAAAATAACCAATGTTGAAATGCTGAGTTTTACTCTGTGTACAAACTACTGGTTAAGACTGAATCATCAATAGTCCCAGCTGAAATGTATGGTCGGTTAACAGTCACACTCACATCTATGGTCTTGTCACTGAAATACTTGATATACTCTGGGCCCATGTAGACCGGGACTTTGCAGGTCATGAGGAAGGCTGTAGTGGTGGAACACAGAAAGGCTCTGAATGAATTTGCATTCAAATCAACAAAGGTTCCACTCCTCAAATGTACCTTTCCAGGGGACTTTCTGCTTGAATACCCTACAGTCAGATAAGGTACCTTTCTGCTCTTGACTTAACTCACAACAGAGGAAAGGACACATTATATTCTACTGAACTAACTCCTGGAATGAATATCCAGGACTGGATAACAGTGATTATCGTGATGTGGTGAGATGATAGTGGTCGCTCACCGACACACAGGGCGAGGTAGAAGATGCCCAGTCGAATGTCCACCCTGAAGAAGAGGATGACATTGGCCACTTTAGTGAACAGGAACAGATTCCCCAGGTGTTGCTCCAGGGTGACTGGGGAGTGAAGGGGGAGGCAAGGGGGGACATAACATTGGTTGGAAAATGGAGGAAGGGGTGACAGAATAACATGACAAACGACCTGGAATCTACAGTTGCTCGACCCGCAACAAGACAACCACATCTCTCTGTGTTTCCTCTCCAAGGCTTAGCCTTTTTGAATAACTTCCATGGTGCATAAAAGTGTGTGTGTATTTACTATTTGTGTAAATGTGAACAGACATTCAGTGTGGTATCATGTGTGGGCCACACACACCTCACACCTGCCCTCTGACCCAAACGTGTGTGTGTGTGTGTGTGTGTGTGTGTGCTCTTCACCCACTTGCTCTCCTGTTCTTCATCATAACTATCGCACTGAGGAACATGAGTATCTCCACTTCTCTCTGTAATAAAGGAGGGAGATAGTTATGCTGCAAGTGTAGTCCTCGATTGAACTCATCTACAGTGCAACACTGCCTGCCCCCCAGTACTCACCCAGTCCAAGTTGCACGAATTCCCGTCGTCCCGTTCAGTTGGCAAGTGCTCGCACAGTCCCGGTGCCTTCCGAACTATGGGGAATGCGGCACACATGAGGACTGATGCGATATAATACGGTTTTAGTAGCCATTTGTATATTTGTGGTAAATGGTAAAAGAAAGCACAAAGTCCTGTTATTAAGCCCATGTTCCCGCATGCAACTGTGGGTAGGAGAAGGGGAGAAGGGGGGAGGAAAGTGACAGCTGAAGCTCAGAGCTTGAGGGAGCGTGACATCTGACAGAAGACTGCGCTTGCGTGTTAAAGCAAATTTACCAACTAGTTGAATGTACCTTGTGACTCTCCGTAGCTAGACGTCGTCGATGTTTCGGCGGGTAGTGTAAAATATCAACAAAGTAGCCGAAACATGGAGACAAACTGGGAAGAGCAAAAAATTGCCCAGCAGGAAAACACAAAGGATCAAACTAACAACGCGACAGAAGCTGAATCGCAGTCGACAGGTCCAAAGAATGATTCGCAGCTGTTGGGCCGGCCGGAGCCAGAAATGAAAAGGCTACTGCTGTTCAATAAAGTTGTGGAGAAAAGCTTGCAGAAGTTCATATTTGATGCTAGGTATGTACATGCCATGCACACTTTCATAGATTACGGAGTTGTTGACATAAATGCCACACGGTCAATTATTCAGCTACAGAAGCAGACTTGAGTTGCTGAATCCTCTCGCTGTGTCAGTTTCCACAGATTTGCACGCACGTTCCATCCGTTCTACAAAAAGGATCGTCAATTGACTGAGAACATTCACAAGCAGTTTATAGAAGATTTGCAGAGAACCATACAGGTTAGTTACTTTAAAGGATGAACATATTTAGTTAATTATTTGGTTCCTGAAATGTGGTTATTTTGCGATGGGGTTAGCCTGTCCACGCAGTCCAAAATACCGTAGAACTATGAACTTCAGATCCTCGATCTTCTGCTGCAGGCATACTTTCACCATACGTCACTTTTGGATAAAAGCATCAGCTAAGACAATGTAGCATGTTTTCGACACTTACACACTTCTGTGTGTCGGAGGTATCTATGGATACCTGTCTAACTAACTGTAACTGTAAACTTCTTGGCAACTTTACAGGAGGATATCAACAAACTGATTGAAGAGGGGGAGCTGCAGTGTAAGCTGAATGAGTTGGACAAACTAGAAGAGAAAGCCAAGGACAGCTCAGAACCAGCATGGTCAGTGACGTTCTCCGTGTGCCTTTTCTTGATGTATTCTCCTTCCATATCTAACATTGAGGGTACATGCTGCATACAGAACTCATGTTCTGCTTACGTCCCCTCAGGCGTCCCAGTGGAGTTCCTGAGCAGGACCTGTGCAGCTTCGTGATGCCGTACTACCTGAAGCAGAAGGCCTTCCTTCAACAAGAGCTGAAGAGGATCCAGAAGGAGAATGCTGGCCTGGCTCAGAGAGTGCAGGCAGGCAGGGAGGGTCTTGCTCAGACAGAGCAGCGCATCACAGCAGCTGTGGATGAGTGGAAGGTGAGAGTGAGAGAATCCGTATGAGATTTTGAAGAAAGATTTGCAGGAAAGACTGAATTGATTGAATACTGTTAGTAGCCTACATGAGCTCCACTAACATTGACACATGTACATTTACCATGAGTAATTGTCTGTCTCTCGTTCTTCTAGGCATCCATCAGTGAATTTCAGGCTCAGGCCTCCTCCTTCTGCCCACCGGATACCTTTGATGTTTGACTGTTCATAAAATTACACCATTCTTCTTTTGTTTTTTTTCTAATTTTGACTATATGTACAGTTATACATTTATGATTTATGTTTGTAAATTTTATCCTGAAATAAATTCCATCGTCTAAAAACAAGATGTAATTTTTTTTAATATCATCATTCAATACGAAAATAAATTGTCCTCAAAACTACGTTATGTAGCCTCCCAAGCAGTTTTGAGGACAACTATTCGCAATAATACGGTAAACTGCAGTAGAAATATGCCACAAAGAAGAGGTTGTGGCCTAGACTGAGTGGCTAGGAAGAGTAAAGCGGTTGTTATTGGAAGATCGCAGATACATGTGTACATAACTACTTCTAGCAAGCTTGTTGTAGAAAAAGAAGTTTGAGCTATTTAAATGTCTTACACGCGGCAGATATGACGGAAATGTATTCAACTCTCTTTGGGCAAAATGAGGCTCAGGGACCTCCCGGCTCGTCAACTCTGGGATTCGGACCAGGAAAGCCACCACCGCCTCTCCCTCAAAATCAAGTCCCCATGGCGGCTCAGATGCCACCCCAGCTCGGGGATGAGGGGCCTACGCTACGAAAACCGGGAGCCATGAACGAACCATTCTATTTACTGCGAGAATTACCGGGTATGTTGGGATTCTCTTCAAAAAATACATCTCAGTTGTGTGCTTAAACTGTTAAATGATGCCTTACCTAATGTTTACTTTGTGCCTGTGTTGGGCATACCTCAGTATTAGTAAGCTATTATTATCGGTTTTAATGGCCGGTGACCGAAACATCACTAATCTTCACCTTGCTCACAAAACATTAAAACGTTATTTGAATAACTAATTCCATTGCCCTTGAGGAGGCCGACTTGATCATTGTAGACGGTTCCCTGCACTGCCCCATCTCTGGACGTTGTTGACAGACTCGCGCTGTATGTTTTGTAGTGGGCAACGAGCTAACGGGCAACACCAACCTGATCACCCACTATAACCTAGAACACGCCTACAATAAGTTCTGTGGGAAGAAGGTAAAGGAGAAGCTAAGCAACTTCTTGCCAGAGTTACCAGGTGAGAAAAAGAAAGAAACACCATGCAACGTTAGTGAACACCATGCTCATCCTCATAGTATTCGACCTACACCTCATGTACAGTAATATCTTCTACTCCTCATCTCATTCACTACTTCTTCCACCATTTGTGTTGTTGTTGTTGTATTGAATCTGTCTGCTCTACCATTTCTCTAGGTATGATTGACTGTCCGGGTACTCAGGATGGTAGTTCACTGCGGTCTCTGATAGAGAAGCCACCGGTGTGTGGGAACTCCTTCAGCCCCCTGACTGGAGCGCTCCTTACTGGCTTCAGACTGCACACTGGGCCGGTAAAGACCCTCCCCACACACACACAGTCTGCCTGCTTAATGAACTTGACCACTTGCTATTTTAGCAATTTCAATTATGTTTCTTCTCTAACATTCATCAACCTCTTCCTGTGTTTCCGTGTGCGTGTGTGTTTTCCAGCTTCCAGAGCAGTACAGACTAATGCACATTCAGCCCCCAAAGAAGAAGAGCAAACACAAGCACAAACACCACCGTCCACAGGACCCCATACCACAAGGTATGTCTCCCCCCCTCTCTATCTCTCTCTCTTTCTGTCTCTCTCACTCTCTCTGTCTCTCTCTCTTTCTGTCTCTCTCACTCTCTCTCTGTCTCTCATCAGTCCCACTTATCCTCCAGTCTGTTCTCCATTCCCCTCCTCTTCACAGAAACCCCATCAGACTCTGACCCCAAGAAGAAAAAGAAAAAGAGGGACGATGACCCGGAC
Source organism: Osmerus eperlanus (assembly GCF_963692335.1). Classification (NCBI taxonomy): domain Eukaryota; kingdom Metazoa; phylum Chordata; class Actinopteri; order Osmeriformes; family Osmeridae; genus Osmerus; species Osmerus eperlanus. Next base: position 4,995,452 of record NC_085030.1, on the reverse strand, counting down.
CGCAAGAAGAAAAAGAAGGATAAGAAAAAGAAGAAGGTACAAACGACTATCTTGAAAATCCCTCAGCAAAAAACAGACTGTGTAGCGGGAACAGGAAAACTGATTTGAAATGTAGTTCATGGTTACACTTATCTATACAAAGTTTTGTTTCTGTTGACGACGTCCTGTTGTCCTTCTAATGTGGGTTTGTATTATCTTTTTCCAGAACCGTCACAGTCCAGATCATCCTGGACTGGCAGGCTCTCAGCCAAACAGCAACAGCCTCAGATAGACTGCTGAGAAGATCAGAAGTGTGTGTGTGTGTTTGTGTGTGTGTGTGCGCGCGTGCATCTGTGGGCATGCATGTGCAAGCCAGCTTTGTGTGTGTTCTAGAAGGCACTGTGCCTGCGAGACTAAGCAATGCCATCATGAGACTGTATGCAAATGCGTGTTTGTCTATGAGATATATAAAAGTGTGTGTTTTGATTTAGAGTTTGGATGCGTAAATGCCAGGGCTTTGTTGCTATGTTACAGTAGAACAGTAGCAGACAGAATCCCAAACTGTGATGGTTTGATTGAGTATGTATGTGAGTCTGTCACTTTTCCAGTTTGTCATTTTCTCTGAACAGACATTATATTCCAATAAACTTTGGTTATTATTATTAATAATTCTGTGTTCTATTTTTACTTTGACTTCATTTAGAGGATCGTCAAATGCATGTGTGAGAGTGTGAAGTGTACTCAGACTGTTAGTATCTACATTGTTTATTAATTGAAACGGTATGCACAAGCAATATACTTCGAATGACAAGGAAGGGCGACATTTCCCTCCAGACACTCGTTGAATACAATAGGTTACATGAAATGGCAAACTTGCGTTCCCATGAGGAAAATAGTACAAGTCAGTTGATGTTCTACAAGTGAAATAAACATAAAGGTTTATAAAATCAGATAAACAGGATAATTTACTTGTTTGAGTTCAGCACTTGAAATCCAAGTGGTTGTAGTTTGCTGCCGACTGAGATACGACTGAACCAAACCCTGATCCGCATGTTGCAGTACAGACCAAACCCTGATCTGCATGTTGCAGTACAGACCAAGCCCTGATCTGCATGTTGCAGTACAGACCAAACCCTGATCCGCATGTTGCAGTACAGACCAAACCCTGTTCTGCATGTTGCAGTACAGACCAAACCCTGATCTGCATGTTACAGTACAGACCAAACCCTGTTCTGCATGTTGCAGTACAGACCAAACCCTGATCTGCATGTTGCAGTACAGACCAAACCCTGATCCGCATGTTGCAGTACAGACCAAACCCTGATCTGCATGTTGCAGTACAGACCAAACCCTGTTCTGCATGTTGCAGTACAGACCAAACCCTGATCTGCATGTTGCAGTGAAGACCAAACCTCTATAACCCCTAGAAAAGTGGCAGCTGTGTTTTTATGTACATTCAATCCAATGTGTTAGGTAAAGGCGTGGAGATCAAACCAAGAAAACTCCCATGTTCAGTCACTGCCTTCAGCTAGCATTAATAATTGCATATAAATGACGAGTACCCGATGGTATCATATTGCATATGGTGAGATGTATACATCTCAAATAGATCTATTTTCACACAAGGCAAAAATTCATATTGCAATTCACAAAGAACAGTCTTATCCTGGATACTTAACTATTTGGTACTTCGATAACAGGGCCCCAAGTTTTGTTTCAGACAGTTATGTTGTATAACATTGTTTTGGTAAAATATGTACAGTAAAATACCAGAATAAATGAGAAAGAAACCTTATATATATATATTTACAAAAAACTGCCCAGTTTGGCTCAGATGGCTCAAATAAGCAGAACACACATCAAATTACAATTATAATCATGACGCTAATAAGAATAATACATTTGCTAAAAAAAAATACCGTAAATCCCTTTTAACACACATAAGCAGCTAAAATGTACAGCAATACATTTTAACAAGTGTTCCTGTGCGTAAATCTGAAGTGATTCATGTAGTTCAAGCTTTCAGTCTAAAAGCTTGCCTGGCATCAACCACAAAAAAACCCAACCAAAAAATAAGAGTTCAGGTGCTGACTGTAAAGAGTTATTAGTTACCTCTAGAAAAGAGATTTCTAGAGGTAGTTGTGTGTCTTGTCTCTACCAGTTGTCAACTTGTGTGCACCAAGTGTAACTGTCTGTACTCCAGATCACGAGCATGCCTCTGGGCACCTCTCAATCTGGAGTATGTGGATATATGAGATCATCTGTAAAAATTGAAATATTAGGGGACATAATATTTGGTATTTTGGTATGATTCATAGGTTATATTACAAATACTAGTGTATAATTAATCTTTGGTGTTAGCACTGATTGAGTGTTTATAGCAGAAGTAATGTGTTGATACAGTATTTCAAGTATCAAAGGAACTATGGCCTAACACTCTGGTCATACAATGTGTGCAGGCGTCTGCAGCAGAGTTACATTCATGGCTTCTTCATTTGAACAAGACATTTAGATTTTTCTTCTTAGAAAATTGCCTGAATAAATAGAATTTAACAACAGCAAATCTAGGACACAATTTCTCCTGAATGCACCTCTGAGCAAATCACCAATTTCAAGTATCCTGACCTGAAAGTATATTGCTTAACTGATAGTCAGCAAAACCAGACACTACAAAAAACTACGCTAACTTCATACTTGAAATATAAGAAAATATGAATGCTGACGGAATTGCTTTAGCAAGAAACTGTGTGGTACTTGAGGAAACAACACAACCCACAATCCTCAGTGAGGCCTTTCTCTGGAGGTCCAGTCCTGAGATTCCTAGATGCTGTGTCCGTTGCCATGATGTTTGTAGCCGTTGGTCTCTGAGTGGTTTAGAGCCTCTTTCTCCTGGCCAATGGTCTGCTCCTCTCGGGCCACCTTCTGCTGTATCAGGCATCTGCGATGGTAGAACAGGTATCCAGGCAACAGGAAGCCAGCCAATGAGAAGATGAGCATCCCCAGGTTAATCTGATGGACAAAAACAGAGTCAGCCAATAACACAGGGTAACCAAAGATGTTCAGTAGAAATGTAGGATTTATTCATGGGCTATTGAATGTTACGCTTGTAAAGGGGATGTGTGTGTGTGGGTGCGTGCAGCAGATGTTCACATAAAATGTGTTACAAACCCCATGATTTTGAACACAGCTGCTAGACCTGTGTGTGTGATGGTGTATGTGTGTGTGTCTCACTGTGCGTGTGACGGTGTGTGTGTGTGTGTGTGTGTGTTACTGTGCGTGCGACTCACCCAGTAGGCGTCCCCGTTCAGTGTTCCCACCATGAGGATGAAGAGGGGCTGCTGCAGCAGAGCGAACAGAGCGCTGATCATCGACTGGAGCCCCGTCAGAGTCCCAAAGTGGTTGGAGGGATACCTGAGAGGGAGACAACCGAGCGGAAGTGAGAAAGAGCGAGAGAGAGCCCTCGCAGCCCCGAAAGGGCTTTTCGGCAGGTCTTTCCAAAGTAAGGGGAAAGGTCAAAGAGGCCTTTTAATTGTTGGGGATTGAGGGATAGGAAGAAGACAGATCAGAGTGAGGAAGTTGAGTCTGGAGCAGTACTATGTTCCAGCTACTAGAGTGTAGTAGTATGGTTTAGAATAGGAGTGCAGCTATGTTCCAGCTACTAGAGTGTAGTAGTATGGTTTAGAATAGGAGTGCAGCTATGTTCCAGCTACTAGAGTGTAGTATGGTTTAGAATAGGAGTGCAGCTATGTTCCAGCTACTAGAGTGTAGTAGCATGGTTTAGAATAGGAGTGCTGCTATGTTCCAGCTACTTCAGTCCTAATGCACTGGTACGGAGGAGTGTAGGAGGGCTGCTGCAGTACTCACACAGCTGCGTACAGGCCTCCACAGCAGGAGTGGATGAAGCCCCTGACCATGGTGTGCAGGATGAAAGTCAGGATCTAGAGACAGCCACAACAGACACAAGAGTCACTCACTAGGTTGAGAGTGATGTGGGCTGGGGATGTTGCTTGTTGAGCTGAATGATGTGTGTGTGTGTGTGTGTACCTGTAGGGGCAGGTTGTCTATGAGGCAGAGTATGCCAAAGACCAGCAGCAGCAGGTTGGTGAGGAGGAAGGCCCTCATGGCGTTGGTCAGCTTCTGGATCTTGGCGTCTCTCAGCGGCTGCCTGTGATTGGACACGGACTATGAGAGTGGGCGGAGACACCTTGCCTCATCAACTCATTTAGTCGCTTCGTTTACATGGCACTCGTCCTCAATTCTCTGTTGCCGATGTGTTCCCTCTCTTATTCTGTCCATCTTCCTCTCATTCACACACTCCTAAATCCAATTCTCTCTCTCCAATCTCTTCCCTTTGTCCTCCAATCTCGCTCTCTCCCCGACCCCCCTTTCCTCCCAGCCTTTTTCTATCTATCCACCGCCCTAATCTCCCCCTCCCCCTTTCATCCCTCCCTCCTTCTCTTACTTCTTCTCCGTCACGCCGTTCTTTTCCTCCTTGCACTCCTTCATCTTCCAGTCCATGATGTAGCCAATCAGAGGGCAGGTGACCAGACAGAGCAGCTGCAGGGTGCCAAAGATGGACGAATAGAAATCCACTGAGGAGACACACACACACACACACACAAATACTTAAATACCAAACATGTATTCCAGCAGTATGTAGTGAGGTGCTCTCCTGTTAGATCCATATGTAGCTAGAACAAGAGACAGCTTCTCACCTTTCTTCTGTGCTTCATGGGCGATGACCTCGGAGGCTGGAGACACAGCAGACATCACAGCGTTATCACTCTATCCCAGTATCACAGCACTATCCCAGTATCACAGCACTATCCCAGTATCACAGCACTATCCCAGTATCACAGGACTATCCCAGTATCACAGCACTATCCCAGTATCACAGCACTATCCCAGTATCACAGGACTATCCCAGTATCACAGCACTATCCCAGTATCCCAGCACTATCCCAGTATCACAGGACTATCCCAGTATCACAGCACTATCCCAATATCACAGCACTATCACAGTATCACAGCACTATCACAGTATCACAGCACTATCCCAGTATCACAGCACTATCACAGTATCACAGCACTATCACAGTATCACAGGACTATCACAGTATCACAGCACTATCACAGTATCACAGCACTATCACAGTATCACAGCACTATCCCAGTATCACAGCATTCCTCCAGTGTAGGGCTGTATTGGCAGAGACCTGCATGATACAGCCCCTTTGTCACTGGTCACTCAGACAGTCGTCTGGGACAGTCGTTGATTTGCACAAAAGGGAAAAAAGTGTTAAAATGACCATCACACTTGAATGACACCTCTGGAGAGGTGGTCTAAACAGTTGAAGACGAAGGTGAACCGAGGAAGAGTGAAATTATCCTTAAAAGTTGTGTTCATGTAGATATAGTTCTAAGCAGCTTTTAATGTCACGTTTGATATGATTTACTTTCTTATTTTATGTATTACATTCTAGTAATAGTTTTAATGTTGTAACATGTTTATTTGCAGGGTTTACAGAGTTTGTGCATGCACGAGTCCAAAATGTGTTTGCATATTCCCATGTCCTGCAAAGGCATCACACTTTGTCTACGGCAGCCTTGAGTAGACCGGTGATGGTCCAATTTGAATGTGTATGCGTTAGGCAACCTTTCTTTCACGTGGCCGGTGTCCCTATTTTCGCATGCAGGTTTGGGTGTATATATGGCGAAGCTCTACCAATCACTTTGATGTTTACTATACGAGCTCCGGTGCGTTAGGCTCCTCGTTTCATTGTGAATACCTTCGTTAACGATTGCTCCAAAGGTATGTTTGTATTTGATTATGTTGCATTATTATTGTGTTGATGATCTTGCTACTTAGCTAATAAACTCTCATCGTGCATTTAAAGTTACTGGCTCTCCTGGTACGTATCTCACACACAAATGTGGTGAAAACCGTGATCTATATCAAAGCATTATCACGCCCAAGAATAGATTGCATTGGGAATGTAACGCAAACAACTTTTGTCATACGCGCGACTTTGAGACCCCCAGACATGTGACTTCACTGCAGGGTCACTCACGGTGGGGGTCGCCGTGGGTGACCTGGAACTCCAGCATCTTGTTCATGGCGCCCATAAAGAAGATGATGCGCAGCTGGGACATCCCCATGGTGATCAGACTCCACAGGAATATGGGCGAGAAGACAGACATGCGGAATGGGGCGGCGTCTGAGGAGGAGGGAGGGGGGGGGGGGGGGGGGAGAGATAGAGACAGTGGTAAACAGATAAAGAAGAGAGTTGGCCCTGCGTGAGTTTGTTTCTCTGCACCTGGACATATTATGTGTTCTAGGTGTGCGTGGGTGTGTGTGCATAGGCAATTTTAGGTTTTAAACGTGGGGGTGCAAAGGGTAGTGAATCTATTTTTTCGCTTACAAAAAACATGCTCAAAATTAATAGTAGATCTTAAAATGTTCAATGAATCATTAGAGTACAACAAACCGTGATAGAACATACAACTCTGACGTCACTTTAAAATGTTCTAAAATCATTTAATTGTTTTTTTTCCTTCTCATCCCAACAGTAGGGGGTGCAAATGCACCCCCTGCACCCGCCATCAAATCGCCTATGTGTGTGTGTGTGTTTGAGTGTTTGTGCGTGCGTGAGGGGTTCCAGACTCACTCTGTGCGTCTGACGCTTCGGGGAGCGTCTCCAAGGAATGCCTCACGTCTCCGTTCTTCTGGCTGAGCTTCTCCCCGACCACCTTCCCCTCTCCGGCAGCGCCGACAGGCAGGGAGAACTGCTTCCTGTTCCCCACAGACCGAGGGAGGAGAGAGGGACGGGAGAGAAAGAAAAACCAAATCATATAGAGCTGCTGTTCCAGGTGTATCTCAGAATGTTGCTGTCCCAGAGTTCCGGCAAAGTTTTTTTTCCCTGAAATTCAGCGTTCCAGGGGTGTTCTAGAACGTCGCTGACCTGTAGTCGACCTCGTCGGGCGTGGGGAAGCCCTCCACGGGCCAGTTCAGGAAGCAGTTGAGGAACACGAAGCCGGCTACCCCCGTCCACACCCACATGATCACTTGGAACGACACGCCCGCATCGTAGATCAGCTGGCGCAAACAGAGAGGGGGGAGTTAGAAAGAGCGTCATCTTGCGCAACGGAACCTTCCTGAGACGCATGGGGGAAGTTGCATCCCCCTTTGATGACCTCATAGTTACCTTGACTCCAGGGAAGGTAACGGCGGAGGAGGCGTAGGAGCCAATCATCAGAGACATGATGGTGGAGCTCAGACTGCCAAACATGTTGGGCAGCTGAGGGTAGGGGAGAGAGAGAGAGAGAGATAGGGAGGGAGGGGAGGGAGGGGGAGATAGAGAGAGAGAGAGAGAGAGGGAGAGAGAGAGAGAGAGGGAGAGAGAGAGAGAGAGAGAGAGAGAGAGAGAGAGAGAGAGAGAGAGAGGGGATTAAAGTTAGATACCATAGACACAAAACATGGAGAACTACAGCACCCAAAATCCCACAGGGATACAGTTGTTTTGTCAGAGAGGTACTAAGACTACTGGGGTTCTATTACTCACTGAACACGGCATTCTGCTCTGGATTAGTTGAAAGTGCAGTGATTCAATTCAACCACTACAGGGCAGACTGATTCTGACTCACTGAAATATATTTCTTTTTTGTGTGTGTGTTAATCTTGTGCCTGCCAACTGATTTCTCTGGCAATAGACAAATTACATTAGAAAGTTAAACTTTTAGCGGCAGCAGACATGAATTGAAGCACCACATGATGTAATCCCATAGTTTAGTTAGGCGTAGTCCGAGGAGGATTCCACATTTTCCGGTCGCAAATTCTGACGGATTCTTGTATGACAAGAGAGAAAAGAGGAATTTGGGGTTCTTACATTTCCTGTAGCTCTGATTAGCTCTCTCTAATCCTTGTACAAACAGAATCACGCTCTCGGATTGATCAGATTAGGCCGGAAGCACGGCACTGGATGTATGTTCTATGTGGAACGAGGTAGCGCCTGTGAGTTCTGTACCAGTCTGTCCCACCCCCAACAGAACACCTCCATTCTCTTAATATACTGTTGGGGCGATAGCCTAGAGCTAGTTGACCCGTAAGAACAGTGTGAAATGGATCGCAACGAACATGTGAAAGTCTCTCCTTCATCTGAATGAACAGTCGGAAGTGGGTCGAACATGAGACGTCTGTGACGAGTTTCAACAACCGAGGTCCGTTCCGGGTGTTCCGGGGGTTCACGGATCATACGGGTCCGTTCCGAGTCTCGTGCGGCCGAGCACGCTGCAACGCGATTGTGTGCCATGAGTGGAGTGCGTGTGTGAGAGTGTGTGTGTGTGTGAAGATGTCTGTCTGGCTCCTGTTTGCCATGCTCTCTCACTGCAGGATGGTATGGGAGAGGTGGGAGGTTATACAACTCCAAACCAGGTACTCTGGAGATGGAGACGCTCCCAGGGCGACCCGGCTAAACACCCGTCCTCTTTCAGCGTTTCTGAGAATGGACATACTTCGCGTCCCCAGGTGGGGACTTCTGGGCCACCGATCGAGCGTGTGTGTTTATTTTCGGAATACAAGCGAGAGGGGCCATTAGGTATTTAAGTACTGTGTCTCTCACGAATGTCAAAGTCAACTTGTTTGAGTCGTGTTAGATGCCGATCCCGACGAGGTCTATGACGGCTACTGTAAGGTCCCAGTAGAGGCCCCGGCTTGGTGTCTCTGGGTGTGTGCGTGTGCATGTGTGGAACTGTACTTTGGGAGAGAGTGAGATAGACTGTGTGTTCTTTGGGGGAGAAACTTCCCACGTGAGAACGTATTCCCGGCGGGAATGTGTGTGTGCATTTGTGTGCGTGTGTGTGGAGGAGAGGAGAGCGTTCAATCAACGTGAAACACATTCACATCAATGCTGACAAGTCAGGTACACAAGGGGAAACGTGAGACTTTCAGTGAGAATTCTGGAGACCGACAGAGAGAAAGAGGGATACGAAAAAAGAGACAGCGCTTCGAGTTACTCAGAACTGTTAAATACATGTTAGGTACATCATTCAAAGAATGTGTGTACATTGGAGAGATTGTGTGAGAAAAGGAAAAGGAGGTCAACGTCACATTGGAAATTAAACTCAACTGCGGAGTTCATTTTACTACAGGAAGCCCTTAACCTTGATTGGGAGCTGCTTCGTCTAATTACCTCTGACGTCCTCACGACAAATCTACATCTAACATCGCCTCTCATGCCTCGTTCTATTTTCATCTTTAACTTAATTCTTTCTGGTCTCTGTCTTTCTCTCTACGGTTTCTCTCTCTGATGTCGGTCTCTATATCCCTCTCTCCCATGCGACTCCATGGTCTCTCTCAAGTCTGTCTCTTCTATATAATGGAAGAGCCTTCCCAAACCTCGAACTGCACTGCACACCATTTCTCTACCCTCCAGTCAGTCTCTACGGTGGGAAGGACTCAATGTCTTAACCTCAATCCTAAACACTTTAACCTGAGCATCGTAATCCCAATAATCTTTAACATAACCCAATTTCCCTTAATCCTAAACACAAAACGTCGACTGAATATCTATGAATTGGCCTTTCACATACAGCTCTCAGCCTGCGTCTGATGCCAGTCGGTGGCACTCCACTTCAGACGAATAGCTGAGAATTGGGCCAAGTTAGGCCTACGCAAGCTCCATGTGGAAACTTGTGAAGCCATATGACGTCTGCCCTTGAAACCTACTTCTAGTTCGGGTTTTTCTACTGGATGAGTTGCAGAACGTGTGCTCTGCCTTGTGCCCATCGATAGCCTGCAGTATGGGTACATACTTGTGTGTGGAGTGGCGGGGTCATGTACAACAACAACAAGTGTCTAGGTGTGATATGTACCCACATTTGACTATCTGTCGGCTGGCCAAACTTTCCCAATGTTGACCACGTTGAGGATGAACCATTGTGAACCTGGATATCAGGACAACAACATCTGAAAACGCACCACGAGGCTGTGTTGCCTCCACAGCCACTCACGGGCTCTGTTGATACATGCGTGTGCGTGTCCATAAGTGTGTGTGTCTGTGTGTGGGCATGAATGTGTGTGTCCTTGTGCTCCAGTGCGCTGGCTTACATTTCAAACAGCAACAACAATGTGGGACCCGTTCTACCCAATCAGAGAGAAGGGACAGAGAGGGACAAAGAAGGGAGGGGGAAAGACGAGGGCAAATGTGTCAACATCTTTACTGTGTGTGTGTGTGCGCATGATAATAAATGTGTGCTGTGTCATTGAGAAGAGAGGGTGGGGCCATAAGGAGGACACAGGCTCCATAGCCAAACTGTGAGTGAGTCTACCCCCTGGGGTTTCTGCCAAATACTGAACTCCGTGCCAAGACCTTCATGCAGCTGGGGGTGTGTGTGTGTGTGCCCAGATGCCTGGCATGTGTCTTGTTCCTGAGCAGTCACAGAGGACTTGTGTGATGACACAGCGTGTTAAATATAGACCACCCCATGACTTTGTGCTGTTCCTTTACAGTAACGTCCAGCCTTGGGGTGACATCACACAGGTGAAGGGTCAGGGGTCAGGAGAGCGACATACTGAGGGTTATTTGTCGCTGATTAGCCTCTGACCTTTGACCTCTACGAACACCCACTCGGAAACACGCTCCAGATTTTCCCTCCTGATATCATGTCAAACGGAGAGAACTGGACCCTCAATAGGACTGAGGTGGAATGCTGAGAGAAAAGGGAGGTGAAAGTGAGAAGGAGAGAAAGGGGGAGGGGGAGAGAGAGAGAGAGAGAGAGGGGGGGGAGAGAGAGAGAGAGAGAGAGAGGGAGGGAGGGGGAGAGAGAGAGAGGGGGAGAGAGAGAGAGAGAGAGAGAGAGAGAGAGGGAGAGGGAGAGAGAGAGAGAGAGAGAGAGAGAGAGAGAGAGAGAGAGAGAGAGAGAGAGAGAGAGAGAAAGTGGGAGGGGGAGAGAGAGAGAGAGAGAGAGGGGGGGGAGAGAGAGAGAGAGAGAGAGAGTGAGGGAGGGAGGGGGAGAGAGAGAGAGGGGGAGAGAGAGAGAGAGAGAGAGAGAGAGGGAGAGGGAGAGAGAGAGAGAGAGAGAGAGAGAGAGAGAGAGAAAGTGGGAGGGGGAGAGAGAGAGAGAGAGAGAGAGAGAGAGAGAGAGGGAGAGAGAGAGAGAGAGGAGGGGGAGAGAGAGAGAGAGAGAGAGGGGGAGAGAGTGGGAGGGGGAGAGAGAGAGAGGGGAAAGGGAACAGATGAGGAGGCCGTAAAGGGTGACGAGGGAGAGAAGAGGAGGAGCAAGGAGTGGAAAGAGGTGGAAAGGGAAAAAGAAAGGGGGAAAAAACGAAGTGTGCTCAGTAATGCCCTTGTGTGTTTTAGGTAGAGGTGGGTGGGCGGAGACAGCATGAGGGTGTGCACTGAGGCCGGTCCTCTGATTGGCCGGAAAACATGTGAGAGACTTTCCATCGGGGGAACAGTCATGTGCAACTCAGGAGATACCTTGTCTCTCGCCCTCTCTCACACACACAAACAACCACACGCACACAAACACCTGTTCCGACTCAAAATACAAGCGCCTACGGTAACTCACGTCACAAAGTACAAACAACGCACGCAAACAAACCCATCGGACATACCATGCTGTCCTCTCTGAAGAGTGACCCTGCCGGCCAGCCGTCATTGCCAGGTCAATAGAGGAAATTGTCCTGGTGTACGTCACTCATTTCAAAACTCGCATGACGAAATGTAAACAGTGGCGATATTGGAGAGGACCCTCTTTATTGGGGAGGGGGAAAGCAGAGTCTGTGTACTGCTATGCAGAACTTTGGGAACTCTGGTTGTGGTGTCCTACGTTCTGTCCCTGCCACACTCATGTCATCGCTCACCGTGAGGGAGGTGAAGGTCAGGCAGATTCCTCCGAAGCCGTTGAAGGAGAGAGCGAGGAAGATGAGAGCGGAGAAGACTGGAAGACATTTAGACATTTAGTCATTTAGCAGACGCTCTTATCCAGAGCGACTTACAGTAAGTACAGGGACATTCCCCTGAGGCAAGTAGGGTGAAGTGTCTTGCCCAAGGACACAGCGTCAGTTGGCATGACCGGGAATCGAACTGGCAACCTTCGGATTACTAGCCTGATTCTCTCACCTCTCAGCCACCTGACTCCCACGGAAGAAGGGGGATGGAGAGAGAGAGCTCGTCACGTTAAAGGGAGTCGTTTGCAGTGAGGAGGTTGTCAAACGTTCTTGTGTGTGTATGTGTTTCACTCACCACTAGGGTCATAGGAGGACAGTGACATAATGGCACAGGAGAGACCAAAACAGAAGCTGTGGAGAGAAAGAATGTAAACATTATATCCAAGACTTGGCAAAATAGCATGGCTTTCACCCCCCTAGAGAGGGAGCGTTGAGACAGGGAGCGCTCAAACGAGAGGGAGATGGAAGGAGACGAGAGAAGTGGGGTAGTAAGTAGAGGTCCGATAAGAAAAGATCCTGTCAGATTGACACAGACATCCTTGCACACATGAAACGTAGAAGACGATAAGCAGAACACTGAACGGGGCATTTTCTTTTTGGTTCTAATTTGGACCCTAGAGAGAAGTGTAATGTCGGGGGTTACTCTGTCTACAGGCTAAATCCCTGTGGTCCGTCATAGTTCAGCATAGACACTAGCTACAAATGTCTTCACATGGGTAGTAGACCATTTATATTTGTGTAAATAAGTTCTTTATGACACACATGATAGATATATGTAGTGTTAAATCTGCTATTACACACTTGTTTACATATAGTGTTATTTATTTCATGCAAAATTATGACAAACGCAATTTTCCCCCCATAACTTGTTCAACTTGATGGACTTTTCCAATAAAGTCAAACTTTGCTGTCATCCTTACAAAACTGTTTAAAATGATACCGATTTAAGATGAGCGATGATAACCTTATGCCAAACTCAACAGTTTTTCAAAGATATTCTGAGATAAAAAACCTTTTTTGTGTGTCAAACCATAGAACATTGTGTCACACCAAAGGAAAGAAATTCAAGTGACTGCATTAAAGAGAAAGTCAGAGTTATTACACGATACAAAAGTTTTTGTGGGTTTTACAACCCACATCCCCTGTGTGAGTGTGTACAGTTTTCAGTCGAATATATATCTATGTTATAAGGTGGGTATCGCCCCCGCATCGGTTTTGAATGGCAAACTGTCACACTCAGTTATGGGCATATCAGATCCCACATGACACGTTAACCAAACACGCCGGTCTGCCTCCTAGTAGCTGCCAACTAGGATACAGGGATTGACTTCGGATCTCCGTGGTTACCTGCCGAGAAGACGCAGGGGGCGTGGCCCGTACTTGTCCATGAGGATGCCGAGGGGCAGGGTGGCGGCGCTGAGGAGGAAGGAGCCAATGGTGAAGCCCAGATTCAGCATCTCTTCCTGTTCCACGCAGCTGAGCCACTCCTCCGTATTCCACTCGGTCGCATTAGCAACAACGGTGTCGTTTTCCTCTGTGGGATGGAGGGAGGGGGTAAAGGAGAGAGGAGCGAAGAGAGGGAGACAGAAGATGGGATGGAGAGAGAGAGAGAGAGAGAGATACAGGGAACGTTGAGAGAATGCGTCTGTGAACACGAGCGTGTGAATCAGATTCAAAATACCTCTGCTTCTGTGTGTGAGTATGTGTGTGAGTGTTTGTGTGTGTGTGCGTGTTTCTGTGTGTGGGTGTGTGTTTCTGTGTGTGGGTGCGTGTTTCTGTGTGTGGGTGCGTGTTTCTGTGTGTGGGCGTGCGTGTTTCTGTGTGTGGGCGTGTGTTTCTGTGTGTGGGTGCGTGTTTCTGTGTGTGGGCGTGCGTGTTTCTGTGTGTGGGTGTGTGTTTCTGTGTGTGGGTGTGTGTTTCTGTGTGTGGGTGCGTGTTTCTGTGTGTGGGCGTGCGTGTTTCTGTGTGTGCATGCGTGTTTCTGTGTGTGCGTGCGTGTTTCTGTGTGTGGGTGTGTGTTTCTGTGTGTGGGTGTGTGTTTCTGTGTGTGGGTGTGTGTTTCTGTGTGTGGGTACGTGTTTCTGTGTGTGGGTGCGTGTTTCTGTGTGTGGGTGCGTGTTTCTGTGTGTGGGTGCGTGTTTCTGTGTGTGGGTGCGTGTTTCTGTGTGTGGGCGTGCGTGTTTCTGTGTGTGGGTGCGTGTTTCTGTGTGTGGGTGTGTGTTTCTGTGTGTGGGTGCGTGTTTCTGTGTGTGTGTGCCGTACCTAAGCAGAGGTGCGAGTAGAAGCCCTCCCTCTTCAGCATGATGAGCAGGGAGCCCCAGCCCAGCAGCACGGCCGAACACAGCAGGTTCTCCAGCACCGCCGTCACCGCCATCCACCAACGCCTCCCGTAGGCCAGCGCGAGCGAGGGCACCATGACTGCTCCCAGGGAGGTGGAGGAAGGGGAGAAAAGGGCAGAAGGAAGGGCGAGAGAGTCAAGGGGGGGGGAGAAGAGGAGTCCGTGAAAAGGGAAGGGGTTGAGAGAGTAGGGCCAGAGGTTAAGCCAAGGGACTGTAAAACTAGCAGTTCAACCTGTTTGTGGAGGGCAAGGCGTTGTCATTTAAATTCCATGAGATGCCGCTGACCTCGCGGAGCAAAACCAGCAAACAACGCATGCGTTTCTGTGGAACGCAACCCAGCTTTCTCGCTGTGTAACCACCACTTCTGGTCAGTCGCCAAGAACAACCAGCCTCATACACACACCGAGGGTACAAAAACGTATAAACACAAACAACTACCCACTGATAATCTATCTACCAGGGCGACAGGTCACCTCACTCTCTGAAAGGATTCCAACTGTCTGGTCATGACCCCCTATGCATACACAAGCGTAACTCGCGGCGCCCGATAAACACAAATAAAACTCGATTACGGCCTGTTTAGAGATGTTACAACAGGGAGCGAGGGTGGGGAAGGGGTGTTCCATTTGAGATGAGGGTTGGACTGTTGACAAACTAGGAGGGGCTCAGTTAGTCCGTTGACTTCGGCTAGTCAAAGTGTCTGACCACCGACTGCAACAGGAAGCCCTCTCGGTGATCTTAAGGGCTTGTTGTTTGCAAGAGTCTGTGCCTGACATGTCGACTGTGCCTAACCGAGACAGAGCGCATGTGTTCCCTCTGAGGGAATTGAGGGGAGGGAGAAAACATTCTAATGGCTGTGTGAGGACTGTGTGTGAGGACTGTGTGTGAGGACTGTGTGTGAGGACTGTGTGTGAGGACTGTGTGTGAGGACTGTGTGTGAGGACTGTGTGTGAGGACTGTGTGTGAGGACTGTGTGTGAGGACTGTGTGTGAGGACTGTGTGTGCGCTTGCGCATGTGTAATGTGATTAGACATGGCCCGGCGACCCTCCTTTGTGCTGAGACCAGCTCTTAAAGAGGGGGATTTCTTTTGTAACCGACACCCCATGCTGGAATCACAATCACACACACACGCTTCTCTTTGCCCCTCAACAATGAGCTACATTTCTATGGACACTTGAACTCCGTCAGACTGGAAATGTCTTACCTTATGTAGGCCTGTTGGTTTTCAGACTTTCATAGACAGTAACTTGTAATATTTCTGGGTGTTTTATGTTCCTCCAGATTGCAAACACATGATCCGATTTTTCTCATTTATAGGCAACATTCAGGAACAACAGCGTCCTTTCTCCGCAACAACACTAAACACGCTAACAGCATCAGCTCACAATGGAACCATACCTAGTCACATGGACTAGATTTTCAGAGGCTCTCTGAACGCACACAAACACGTCCTTTTCTTCAACCTATTACACTATTTATCTTTCCTGCCTTTTCTTTCAAGGCTTACACTTCTTTCATCACCAACAACTCAGTCTTTCACTGAGCAGGGTCGTTGTGCAATACTTTTCTTTAGTGTGGTTCGTAAATGGTTTTACATCACATAACATTCGCATACAAAACTGTTGCATTTGATGTTCAATATATGAGGGGAAGATTTGCCCGTATTACAATGTAACTCCTTTTTATGGTTTTCAACTGAGAATGGTCAGAACAGGCTACACACCTCTGGAAGCTTTATTGTCCCTGTGGGGGTGAACACACAACAAATGTTTGCAAAGAGACTCTTTGTGACAAACAGGTAATTTACAACTAGAAGCTATTTACAGGCATGTGTGAACTCTCAAGCTAACACAGTGAAGTGTATGTTCCTCGTTTGACCTCAAGCACAAAAGGTGAGAGGTGATTTCCCAAATAAGGACCAAGACTTCCTGACAAATATACAAATCTGATGCAACAGAACACTACTGGTAGCAAAGCTCTTAAGCTGTTTGAGCTGTGATGTGACTGTGTTATGACAAAGTGTTAACGCACTACTATTCTGTGTCGGGCCTTATAATGGGTTAGAATGCATTATGATAGCCCCTATGGCCCTCACATGTTTCGTTTGATCTTGGCTCCCCGTCTCCAACTCTCACTAGGACTTTCTCTGACCTTGACCGGCAGTGTTTATCAACTTCCACAGGACATAAAAGACGTCGTGCAAACTCTTTATCCTCTCAAGATGTAAATAAATAAACAGATCGCCAAGGGTACTTCCCTATGGAGCTTAAAAACCGCAAACCCCCCGATGCTGGTTGCCTGCTCCTTGGTCGTGAGCAGCTGTCTCTCCGCGGGCACGACCGTAACCCAGTTTCTGGTTACCAGCGCGCAGCGAGTGGTAGAGATGTAGGGACTTTACTAAATTAGGAGAGTAATTCATGGTCTAAATGTTCACCTCGCTAGCCTAAAGCGTCTCCAATTAACAAAAAGGATGTGTGGTCACTGTTTGCTGTGTGACACGTCTCCATAACACCAACTTATCTAACATTTGGACAGTTGTTTGCTTAGATCCATTCGCTTCCGAAAAGTGGCAGTTTTTTTTATTCAGGAAGCTAGCGGCAGGCTAGCTGAAACGATTATATTCATTTGTACTTTACACAAATCATAACCATATAATAATCTAGTTAATACACATGCGCATGCAAACCAGTATAAAAAGATGTAGCACAAATACACATAGATAAAAGTCATTTTAGTCAATGTGATTTTAATAGGCTACACATTAGAAGTCTAAGTCTTGTGCCACGTGTGTGCGTACTGTAATTCTGAGTCTTTGTCACCACCAGTATCAAACATACTGCTTTAACTAACTAATGTACAACAACATTTAAGAAAATAAGCCAAACGTAAAAAAAAGTACAACTTACTTGGAACTTTTTGTCTTCTTGAAATGTAATTGATAGCGTCGAGGAACAGTTTAGTTGTGTCCTAAAACTAACCGGACTAAAGTATGTACTACTCAACAATGTAGCTAGACAATGGTTTGGTATCGGCTGGGTAATGTAAGTACTTAAAGTAGTAAGTAGTTAGACTCCTATAAGTTAGTCTTTGACCTAGGAAATCCCTGGTCTCTTGTGGTCAGTGATACCTGGTTCTTATACACCGCTTCTGTGACACATGTGTTGGCTAGCATTTTTTTTGGCCCCGTCTCCAACTCCCTCCTCCCTATTTCCTAATGTTTGTATTACAGTACCCCCTCCCTCCTGATCATTTCCAATCCTAGGTCTACCTCTCATTAACTTTGGCGCTTGTCTCACTTACAACCTAAAATCATGTTTTCACCTGGCAAATAAATCGGTCCAAAAACAAATACTTTTAAAAGTCCTGACACTAGTGAACAAAAGTAGGCAACCTATAAGCTACATATGAGTGAAAAGGAGTTTTGTCGTTTTCAAATGTTTAGCAAGAGAAGACGCACTGATAGTGGCCTGGCAGAACTATTTAGCCTCTGTGTTTCCATGCATAAAATACTTGTTAAGTTGACATTAAACTCAGTATATATGCACCTCCAGTTCATCAACTGTAAATTGAGTTGTCCAAAAAAGCACTTATAGCCCGTTAAATCGGACAAGATTAATTTAAGATGACTTAATGCAACATGGAAATTCAAGAAACAATGGCATTTGTTTGTGATAGCCTATGTTTCATTCATGTTAAACGTTTGTCACAATGTGTAATTTTACCCTACAAGGCCTATGCAATACGGACGACAGTGCGCTCGTCTGTGGTTTGCTGTGAGGATATCGATATCAGTGCGCCGAACACCCGCCATCGATAAATGCACACAGCTTCTTGTCTCAGAGGGACCCCTGCTGGCTTCAACTGAAACTAAAGAACTGTACTGCCACAACTACCGGATTCACTGCCAAACAGTCTCGCAATCCCCAGCTTTCTCATCAACCACAGGAAACCAGCAGTTCTAAACTTTTATAAGTAGGCTAGGCTACTCAAAAAGAATAAGAGACAACAAGATTAGGCCATACGTAGCCTGCATTATTGTTTATTTGTTCTTTTTTCTTTTGGTAAACAATGACATGATTACAGCAAGAGACTTCTTAAATTGATTTATTTTTCTATCTCTTCTCAGAATGACTTCTGTACAGACACCGTACAGACATATACAGTTTCATTAAGAAAGAATTAAGAGTCCCCAGTTAAATGCTTGATTTTTTTCCTGTCAAGTTCATTTTCAATATTTTTAAATAGACCTATATGGTCTTTATAGGTCTGAATGAACAGTGGACACTAGGGGTCACTAAGGAGCGCTATTTCAATGCATCTCATTCTGAAATGTGGTTGGTTTGAGCAAGGCACATATATTGTGGGATAACACTGGGATAGGATGCTTCACTCTAGATCCATCCACGTGGTTTCAACAGCATTGTCTAATGACAACAAACAATCAACGACTGTTGAATGTTCAGTCACCAAAATCTACCGTTTTATTGCTATGGGTCGATTATTATGCACCAGTATTGTTTAAAAAATAAAGTTTACATTGGACAGAAAACAATTCTTATTCACTTCCATTGTTTGGACTTTGACTATTGATTTGTCTTACAATGCAAATAGTATTTTTAAACCGATTTTCCCATCTTTTTCTACATGAATATATAGATTTGTGTGTGAGTGTTTCTATAATTAAACATCAGCCTCTTTAAAACTAGTTCTATGATAGAGCTGCTGTTTGACAAAGTACGGAAAATTCCTTCCTATTAGGTCTAATTATCATTCTTAAATCTGGTTCTACTTAATAAGGTCCAGACAGCAATCAGAGCACACACACATGCATGTACACATACACACGCTCATGCACGCACACATACACACACAGTCAATGTGGTCTTAATTTTCCTGATCACGAGTGGGAAATTGGGTGGAGGTGGAGGCTAGTTCCACAGTATCTCAAAATCTGAAATAATCCCATTAATCCATTAGGAACAAGTCCATACCACCATACCACCACAATATTTTGTAGTTGGGACGCTACACAGGTGAACAAATGCTATACAATGCATATCGCAGGCTGGACCTACACATGCAATGTTCATTGATGACCACTAGGAGGCCCTAAAGGGTAATGAAAATGAGTTTGCTAAGACTTTTACACAAGTTTTTTTCTTAACATACATGTGGGTCTTGACTCCTGACCTGCTATTTAAAAGACATTGATATATTGGGGTCTACTGTTTCTGTGTTTGTGTGGGTGTGGCTGTGTGTGTGCGAGTGGCTGTGTGTTTACAATAGAAGAAGTTGACAGTTGCTCTCCAGTAATTTGCACGTCTATCTCACCCGTTGCGGCACTCCAAGTTAGAAAATTAATCAACATCAAAGGATTCCCATAGTGCCGCTGGGGCCTGTGGGCCAACCAAAAGTCAGACTCTGGGAAAAGTTATGACATTGCTGAACGAATGTGTGCGAGAACAAGCACGGGGCTCAGACGCAACCCATGTCTGTGCATAAGAGCATGAACCAATATGGGACAAGCATATTCGCATAAATATCACATAATTACATGACAGCACTGTAACCGCCGGCGACAGGGCATGATGGATGAGCGAGGGGGGTGAAAGAAAAGAGAGAGACGGGGAGAGAGGGAGAGAGCGACTGAAAATATAGGAAGGGCTGAAGGAGCTGGTGTAACACTATAACTGAGGATGGAAGGATGGCAATGAAAGACAAAACAAAAGGCTGGAGGGGGGGTGGGGGGGGGGCTCCGGCCCTTAACAGTTGTCCTTCAACGGTGGTACATATTCTGTTTCTGCCTTTTTAAGACCGAGACTGAGACGCGCCTAGCTGAAATAGGTAATGAGTGCCTTCCAGCAGAGTAAATCATAAAGGAAGGATGGGATGAAGAGAAGGGGGTAGAGAGAGAGAGAGAGAGAGAGAGAGAGAGAGAGAGAGAGAGAGAGAGAGAGAAGATGGAGACGGATAATGAAAGAGTGAGAGGGAGAAATCGACGTAAAGAAGGAGAAAAGAAAACACGGGGAAGAACTAGTAAACGAGAGTAGAACTGTGAGAAGAGGAGGTGGAGATGCAGTGGGGACAGGGAGGAAGAGGGGGATTAGAGAGGAGAGCAACATGAAGAGCCAAGGGTGGAGAGGTGGAGAGGTGGAGAGGGTGAGGGTGCCTCAACGTAGCTTAGTTGGAACCCTGATAAGATCACGCTGGGATTTTTCAAAGCATGCTTTAATAAAACTTCAAGGGCAGATTTACAGAGAAAAAAGAAAGAGACAGAGAAGGAGAGCGAGAGACATAGAGAGATAGAGAGAGAGAGAGAGAGAGAGAGAGAGAGAGAGAGAGAGAGAGAGAGAGAGAGAGAGAGAGAGAGAGAGAGAGAGAGAGAGAAAGATAGAGAGAGAGAGAGAGAGAGAGAGAGAGAGCGAGAGAGCGTAGCAGGCAGACAGAGGGAAGGAGACAGAGAGAGAGGAAGAGTGAAAGGTAAACAAGAGAAGAGGTCATGACTAAACACTGATGCAACTTTTTCTTTATTTCGTCCATCCTCCCCATTCACTATCCAACACATCTCACCCATGTGACCTCATTTGGACAACAGTCAAACTGTAACCTTTTTAACCTTTGACCCCCCTCCACTCTTCCATGCAGTGACTCGGCTCCTCTGTCAATCGACTTTCAGACCAGACTCCCTGTAAGGTGTAGATGGTTTAATGATGCCAGTTTTCTCCCACTCTAAACTCACAGATGTCTTATTGCGAAGCCATGGTAGATGTGAATGTGATTTATGGCAAAATCATTGTTTGGCCCTCAGTGTTGAGCCATTTATCTCTCCCTGAACAGCAACTGGTTTGGAGAAAACAAATAAACCCAACGAAGACACGTTGGTGACGTTAGTGCGCTCTCTTCTTAATTCCTCTTCTCCCCCCCCCCATCATCCCGTGCTCCTCTCTCCAACCACAACAGTGGACCTACAAATCAGTCCCAGCTGTCACCACTTTGATTTGATTGTAGAATATGCCAATCATGTTTGATGTTGCGCAAAATCAAATTCTAGTCACTTATTACTTCAGCCTCTGCGAAAAAAACCCTTTGTTGAGGAATCTTCTGTCACAGCATCAGCACAACATGCCTCGAAGATCAGTCATGTGACCCCGACATCTCGTCGACCACGCCGAGCGGGACGTTGCGTAATAACAGACTTTTCTTCATCTCAAGCGAATTTTGGTTAGAAGTTTGTCCAACTAGGCCATAGGAAACATTCATTATCTGTGGATTTGATGGGATTTGATTTGGTTTCAGCAAAATGATGTAACTTGTACTCTACGTTATCTACGGAAGTGTCATAGAGATCATTCCAATACAAATGATTTTGATCTTGTGTGTATAAAAATGGCTGAGGTAAAGTTTGTAATGTGTGCCTCTCCTGCAGTCCTTTACATCTCTCTTTCTCTTTCTCTAACAACAACAGCACGTGTGTTCGAATTTGTTTTGGTCCAGTCATGTCGAAATGCGTTTGAGTTGCAGAAAACCAACAGGGAATAAAGAAAAGAAAGTCAGACAGCGTAACGGAATGAAAGAAACAGCCAAGGGGTTTTATGAAAACTGTAAAAAGATATGTTCAATGTAGGTCCTCCTTGTTCCAATGCTGGACCGAAAACTTTTTCTTAGGCCCTTGAAACTGTTTTATGTGGGAGAAAAGAAATCAACCTTTATGAGCATGCTTTAGTATTTTGAAAGGCACGAGAATGTTGTTTGTGTGTTTAAATCTGGGGGAGAACACACAGGTTTTGGAACCATGTGTGTGTGTGTGTGTGTGTGTATGAGAGAGAGAAAGAGTGCATATGGATTACTCCAATGCTGCTGTCAGTTCAGTATGCTTTTGTCCCATTGACTGGGTGTGAAGACATGTTTGGAAGTGTCTGTGTAGGTGTACTTGAGTGTGACTGTGTGCCTGAGACTGCGTGTGTCTGGCACTTGTGTGTGTGAGAGAGAGAGAGAGAGAGAGAGAGAGAGAGAGAGAGAGAGAGAGAGAGAGAGAGAGAGTGGGAGGTGATGAGTCTGTGCTCCTCGTGTAATCTCGTCTCTTCATGTGTTCCTCAGACACTAAAAGCTTTCTATTTACTTTTCACACTGCGGTCGCCTCTCAGGAGAAGGAGAGCTCCCAGCCTCCAGTCAGCCCAGCCTCCAGTCAGCCCAGCCTCCAGGGCCTCGCTCTGGACCTCGGGGGTGTCTGGACAGCTGCCTCTACCCAGCCATACAAAGCCAACGTGTAACAAAGCGTGACATGTCAACGTGGAGCACAGACCCCGACGCAACGTCAACACGTAGAAGAACGTCTCATTGACTTTCCCTCGCCTTGGAAAGACCTGCCGAAAACCCTTTTGGGGCTGCGAGAGCTCTTTCTCTTTACATTTACATGTAGTCATTTAGCAGACACTCTTATCTAGAGAGACTTACAGTAAGTACAGGGACATTCCCCCTGAGGCACGTCGGGTTAAGTGCCTTGCCCAAGGACATAACGTCATTTTTTCACGGCGGGAATCGAACCAGCAACCTTCTGATTAATAGCCCGATTCCCTAACCGCTCAGCCAACTGACCCCCCCCTCGCTCTCTCTCTCTCTCTCTCTCTCTCTCTCTCTCTCTCTCTCTCTCTCTCTCTCTCTCTCTCTCTCTCTCTCTCTCTCTCTCTCTCTCTCTCTCTCTCTCCTCTCTCACACACACACACAAACACACAGTCCCTTTGCAAACGTTTTATGGTAACAGTGAGGTACAGAAGCAAATAAAAAGAAGAGCTTAGTGATCTTGAATTCACCTGAGGATATGGCACGGAATGTAAAATGACACAACAGAGCCAACATCTTTCCTCCATCTCTCTGATTCTCCAACCCTCCCTCTTTCGTGCTTCCCCTCCCCTCTCCCTCCCGGCTTGATCTGTTTTGTGTTTGTTCATTGGAGATCCTGCCAGCGTACATGTCAGCTGTCCGATTATTAGATGCCATCAAACATATCTTCTGTCATCTGTTTCTGCTCTCCCTCCATCCATTTCACCCAATCTCTCTTCCTCTCTCTCTCTTCCTCTCTCTCTTCCTCTCTCTCTCTCTCTCTCTCTCTCTCTCTCTCTCTCTCTCTCTCTCTCTCTCTCTCTCTCTATCTCTCTCAGCCTCTCAGCCTTTCTCTTTCCCCCATCGCTGCCTTTCCACACACACACACACACACACACACACACACACCACACACACACACACACACACACACACACACCCCTTCTGAATCAAATCCAAAACCTTGCCCTAATCTTTCCTTGAAAACATGTCGAGAGGCAGAAGACACAGCGATCGACATCAAGGTGTGTTTTCGTAGAGGAGCTAAGTCAACAAGTGCAGACAGCCAGATGAAAGGTAGCACACACCTCGGTGGTTGCCTGCTCACACGGAGGACGAATTGATTAATTCGTATAAATCAAACCTGTCTCAAGCCCTCAGGGCTGCACCCCCCTGAGTAGCGGTTGGGAGCGGCCCAACCCTGCACCCTCCAGCAAAGTTAGTGGAGGCGGAATGTTCCATTGCATGGTAATAACCTAGTGATGGGGGGTGGGGGGTGGGGGGTTGGGAGGTGGGAGGATTGGAGGGGGGAGGGGGTTAGTGGGTGCGGCTAGTGGGCGCTCTGAGGTAAAAAGAAGGGAGAGGCCATTGAAGAAGAGGTGGAGGTGAAAGAGAGGTGTGTGTGTGTGGTGTGTGAGGGAGTGAGTGACTGGGTGGTTAAGTTGAAAGGACTAAAAGAGGGCATGTCATAAAGAACAGGATTAGAGGACGAGGAGAGCGAGTCCAAAGGGAGATAAAAGTGTTACAAAGACAGAAGTGAGGATAAGCCAAATCAAAGCTGTGTTGTTGTGCCAAAATAGAGAGAGCGAGAGAGGGAAAGAGAGAGAGAGAAAGAGAGAAAGAGAGAAGAGGAATGCAGTAAATCCCCAAGCGACTCAACAATTCTCTGGAGAAAGAAAAGAGGAATTTTTATGTGCTGCAGGTGAGCAGAACACAGGGAAAGGGAGA